>NC_143034.1:13820000-14032500 GCF_057628025.1 Oncorhynchus mykiss
CTGTCACCCAGATCAGGTCTGTCTCTCTGTCTGTCTGTCTGTCTCTCTGTCTGTCTCTCTGTCTGTCTCTGTCACCCAGATCAGGTCTGTCTCTCTGTCTGTCTCTCTGTCTATCTCTCTGTCTGTCTCTGTCACCCAGATCAGGTCTGTGCTCTTTCTTTCTGTCTTTCTTTCTTTCTGCCTTTCTTTCTGCCTTTCTGCCTTCGCTCCCTGACAAGTAGTTGATTTCTTCTTAAGGCAGCTATTGAATGCAACCAACTTTGTTTCTGCTCTCTCTCACCCTCCCTCCAGGTCTCATGCCATAGCGTGTGTGAATCAGTTCATCAGCAGTAGAGCCCAGGCTCTGATGGATCACATCGACACCTTCATCGAGGTGAGACAGGGGTTGTGACTAAAATGGCACCCTAGTCCCTATATAGTGCACTACTTTAGACCAGAGCCCTAGTCCCTATATAGTACACTACTTTAGACCAGAGCCCTAGTCCCTATATAGTGCACTACTTTAGACCAGAACCCTAGTCCCTATATAGTGCACTACTTTAGACCAGAGCCCTAGTCCCTATATAGTGCACTACTTTAGATCAGAGCCCTAGTCCCTATATAGTGCACTACTTTTGACCAGAGCCCTAGTCCCTATATAGTACACTACTTTAGACCAGAGCCCTATTCCCTATATAGTGCACTACTTTAGACCAGAGCCCTAGTCCCTATATAGTGCACTACTTTAGACCAGAGCCCTAGTCCCTGTATAGTGCACTACTTTAGACTATATCCCTATTCCCTATATAGTGCACTACTTTAGACTATATCCCTATTCCCTATATAGTGCACTACTTTTGACCATAGCCCTAGTCCCTATATAGTACACTACTTTTGACCAGAGCCCTATTCCCTATATAGTGCACTACTTTAGACCAGAGCCCTAGTCCCTATATAGTGCACTACTTTTGACCAGAGCCCTAGTCCCTATATAGTACACTACTTTTGACCAGAGCCCTATTCCCTATATAGTGCACTACTTTAGACCAGAGCCCTAGTCCCTATATAGTGCACTACTTTTTTGCACTAGTTTATTATAACGACCCCCCCCCTCTCTCTCCATAGTCTAAATGTTTATTATAACGAACCCCCCCTCTCTCTCCAGAGTCTAAATGTTTATTATAACGACCCCCCCCCCTCTCTCCAGAGTCTAAATGTTTATTTTAACGACCCCCCCTCTCTCTCCAGAGTCTAAATGTTTATTATAACGACCCCCCCCCTCTCTCCAGAGTCTAAATGTTTATTATAACGACCCCCCCCCTCTCTCTCCAGAGTCTAAATGTTTATTATAACGACCCCCCCCCCTCTCTCCAGAGTCTAAATGTTTATTATAACGACCCCCCCCCCTCTCTCCAGAGTCTAAATGTTTATTATAACGCCCCCCCCCCTCTCTCCAGAGTCTAAATGTTTATTATAACGCCCCCCCCCCCCCCTTCTCTCCAGAGTCTAAATGTTTATTATAACGACCCCCCCTCTCTCTCCAGAGTCTAAATGTTTATTATAACGACCCCCCCCCTCTCTCCAGAGTCTAAATGTTTATTATAACGCCCCCCCCCCTCTCTCCAGAGTCTAAATGTTTATTATAACGACCCCCCCTCTCTCTCCAGAGTCTAAATGTTTATTATAACGACCCCCCCCCTCTCTCTCCAGAGTCTAAATGTTTATTATAACGACCCCCCCCCTCTCTCCAGAGTCTAAATGTTTATTATAATGCCCCCCCCTCTCTCTCCAGTCTAAATGTTTATTATAACGACCCCCCCCCCCTCTCTCCAGAGTCTGTTTGCTCTAGCGGGGGATGAGGACTGTGAGGTGAGGAAGAACGTGTGTAGAGCTCTGGTCATGCTGCTGGAGGTCCGAATAGACCGACTCATACCACACATGCACAGCATCATACAGGTACCACCTACGAACTCTGACCTCTAACCCTATGACCTCATACCACACATGCACAGCATCGTACAGGTACCACCGACGAACTCTGACCTCTAACCCTATGACCTCATACCACACATGCACAGCATCGTACAGGTACCATCGACGAACTCTGACCTCTAACCCTATGACCTCATACCACACATGCACAGCATCGTACAGGTACCATCGACAAACTCTGACCTCTAACCCTATGACCTCATACCACACATGCACAGCATCATACAGGTACCACCTATGAACTCTGACCTCTAACCCTGTGCACTTTTGACCTTCGTCATACACTCATTCATCACTCATGTTCCATGTGTTTTTGTAAACCTCCTACACTCAATCTGTTCTGCTATTTCTCTCTCTCTCTATTCTTATGGCCCCATACCTCTCTTCCATATTGCCTTCTGTTTCTATAAGAGATCTCTCTCTCCTCCCCAGTACATGCTCCAGCGAACCCAGGACCCAGATGAGAATGTCAGTCTGGAGGCCTGTGAGTTCTGGCTCACCCTGGCTGAGCAGCCCGTCTGCAAGGAGGCCCTGTCTGGTCACCTGGTCCAGTAAGTACACACCCGCCCGCACGCGGGGGCAGTGACACGCCCACACTCAAATACACACACTCATGGACGGACACACATCAGACACGCAGATGAAGTGATGGCTGGGTGAGTTTTTAGTAGGGGTGTAGCTGGATAAAGAGGACTAGTGTGGTTATCACCATCTCTCCTGTCTCTCTCCAGACTCATCCCTATCCTGGTGAATGGGATGAAGTACTCTGAGATAGACATCATCCTCCTAAAGGTGAGTTTACAGTCAGTCAGTCTGTGTGTGAGTGATTGTGTGAGTCAGTCTGGATGTCCCACTCCTAATACACAACTAGAGAGAACCATGACTTAACGCCCCCCCCTCTCCCTCTCTCCCCCAGGGAGATGTAGAGGAGGAGGACGACACCGTACCAGACAGTGAGCAGGACATCAAGCCTCGCTTCCACAAGTCCCGCACCGTCACCCTGCAACACGAGGGAGGAGAGGGGGAGGAGGGGGAGGACCACGACGATGACGATGACGACGATGACACGCTCTCCGACTGGAACCTGCGTGAGTGGTTGAGGGATTGCGTGACAGCTCAGCTGACCAATCAGAGCCGGGGAAATGGGATTGGCAGCCAGTCTTTAGTGTTTGTCCCGCCAAGAGAGAAGATTTAGGGCCAGTTTTTCCAGTTCTCAGTTGTTACTGATTACCCATGAAGATACACATACATACACACACACACACACCTGGTCTAAATCAGTCACTGTTTAACTAGTGGTGTAGGAAGTGTTGTAACCTCTTTCTCTCTCTGTCTCTCTGCTTCTCTCTCTAACAGGGAAGTGTTATAACCTCTGTCTCTCTCTCTAACAGGGAAGTGTTGTAACCTCTGTTTCTCTCTCTCTAACAGGGAAGTGTTGTAACCTCTGTTTCTCTCTCTAACAGGGAAGTGTTGTAACCTCTGTTTCTCTCTCTAACAGGGAAGTGTTGTAACCTCTATTTCTCTCTCTAACAGGGAAGTGTTGTAACCTCTGTTTCTCTCGCTAACAGGGAAGTGTTGTAACCTCTGTTTCTCTCTCTCTAACAGGGAAGTGTTGTAACCTCTGTTTCTCTCTCTCTAACAGGGAAGTGTTGTAACCTCTGTTTCTCTCTCTCTAACAGGGAAGTGTTGTAACCTCTGTTTCTCTCTCTCTAACAGGGAAGTGTTGTAACCTCTGTTTCTCTCTCTCTAACAGGGAAGTGTTGTAACCTCTGTTTCTCTCTCTAACAGGGAAGTGTTGTAACCTCTGTTTCTCTCTCTCTAACAGGGAAGTGTTGTAACCTCTGTTTCTCTCTCTAACAGGGAAGTGTTGTAACCTCTGTTTCTCTCTCTAACAGGGAAGTGTTGTAACCTCTGTTTCTCTCTCTAACAGGGAAGTGTTGTAACCTCTGTTTCTCTCTCTCTAACAGGGAAGTGTTGTAACCTCTGTTTCTCTCTCTCTAACAGGGAAGTGTTGTAACCTCTGTTTCTCTCTCTCTAACAGGGAAGTGTTGTAACCTCTGTTTCTCTCTCTCTAACAGGGAAGTGTTGTAACCTCTGTTTCTCTCTCTCTAACAGGGAAGTGTTGTAACCTCTGTTTCTCTCTCTCTAACAGGGAAGTGTTGTAACCTCTGTTTCTCTCTCTCTAACAGGGAAGTGTTGTAACCTCTGTTTCTCTCTCTAACAGGGAAGTGTTGTAACCTCTGTTTCTCTCTCTCTAACAGGGAAGTGTTGTAACCTCTGTTTCTCTCTCTAACAGGGAAGTGTTGTAACCTCTGTTTCTCTCTCTAACAGGGAAGTGTTGTAACCTCTGTTTCTCTCTCTAACAGGGAAGTGTTGTAACCTCTGTTTCTCTCTCTAACAGGGAAGTGTTGTAACCTCTGTTTCTCTCTCTAACAGGGAAGTGTTGTAACCTCTGTTTCTCTCGCTAACAGGGAAGTGTTGTAACCTCTGTTTCTCTCTCTAACAGGGAAGTGTTGTAACCTCTGTTTCTCTCTCTAACAGGGAAGTGTTGTAACCTCTGTTTCTCTCTCTAACAGGGAAGTGTTGTAACCTCTGTGTCTCTCTCTAACAGGGAAGTGTTGTAACCTCTCTCTCTCTCGTAACAGGGAAGTGTTGTAACCTCTGTCTCTCTAACAGGGAAGTGTTCAGCGGCAGCGTTAGACGTGTTGGCTAACGTGTTTCGTGATGAGCTCCTCCCCCACCTGCTGCCCCTGCTGAAGGGCCTGTTGTTCCACCCAGACTGGGTCGTCAAGGAGTCTGGAATACTGGTGCTGGGGGCTATCGCTGAGGGTAACCCCTGACCTCTATCCCCTGACCTCTATCCCCTGACCTCTATCCCCTGACCTCTATCCCCTGACCTCTGTCCCCTGACCTCCATCCCCTGACCTCCATCCCCTGACCTCCATCCCCTGACCTCCATCCCCTGACCTCCATCCCCTGACCTCCATCCCCTGACCTCCATCCCCTGACCTCCATCCCCTGACCTCCATCCCCTGACCTCTATCCCCTGACCTCTATCCCCTGACCTCTATCCCCTGACCTCTATCCCCTGACCTCTATCACCTCTATCCCCTGACCTCTATCCCCTGACCTCTATCCCCTGACCTCCATCCCCTGACCTCCATCCCCTGACCTCTATCCCCTGACCTCTATCCCCTGACCTCCATCCCCTGACCTCCATCCCCTGACCTCCATCCCCTGACCTCCATCCCCTGACCTCCATCCCCTGACCTCCATCCCCTGACCTCCATCCCCTGACCTCCATCCCCTGACCTCCATCCCCTGACCTCCATCCCCTGACCTCCATCCCCTGACCTCCATCCCCTGACCTCTATCCCCTGACCTCTATCACCTCTATCCCCTGACCTCTATCACCTCTATCCCCTGACCTCTATCACCTCTATCCCCTGACCTCTATCACCTCTATCCCCTGACCTCTATCACCTCTATCACCTCTATCCCATGACCTCTATCCCATGACCTCTATCCCCTGACCTCTATCACCTATATCCCCTGACCTATATCCCCTGACCTCCATCCCCTGACCTCCATCCCCTGACCTCCATCCCCTGACCTCCATCCCCTGACCTCCATCCCCTGACCTCTATCCCCTGACCTCTATCCCCTGACCTCTATCCCCTGACCTCTATCCCCTGACCTCTATCCCCTGACCTCTATCCCCTGACCTCTATCCCCTGACCTCTATCCCCTGACCTCTATCCCCTGACCTCTATCCCCTGACCTCTATCCCCTGACCTCTATCACCTCTATCCCCTGACCGCTATCACCTCTATCCCCTGACCGCTATCACCTCTATCACCTGACCTCTATCCCCTGACCTCTATCCCCTGACCTCCATCCCCTGACCTCCATCCCCTGACCTCTATCCCCTGACCTCTGTCCCCTGACCTCTGTCCCCTGACCTCCGTCCCCTGACCTCCATCCCCTGACCTCCATCCCCTGACCTCCATCCCCTGACCTCCATCCCCTGACCTCCATCCCCTGACCTCTATCCCCTGACCTCTATCCCCTGACCTCTATCCCCTGAACTCTATCCCCTGACCTCTATCCCCTGACCTCTATCCCCTGACCTCTATCACCTCTATCCCCTGACCTCTATCCCCTGACCTCCATCCCCTGACCTCCATCCCCTGACCTCCATCCCCTGACCTCCATCCCCTGACCTCTATCCCCTGACCTCTATCCCCTGACCTCTATCCCCTGACCTCTATCCCCTGACCTCTATCACCTCTATCCCCTGACCTCTATCACCTCTATCACCTCTATCCCATGACCTCTATCCCATGACCTCTATCCCCTGACCTCTATCACCTCTATCCCCTGACCTCCATCCCCTGACCTCCATCCCCTGACCTCCATCCCCTGACCTCTATCCCCTGACCTCTATCCCCTGACCTCTATCCCCTGACCTCTATCCCCTGACCTCTATCCCCTGACCTCTATCCCCTGACCTCTATCCCCTGACCGCTATCACCTCTATCACCTGACCTCTATCCCCTGACCTCTATCCCCTGACCTCTATCCCCTGACCTCTATCCCCTGACCGCTATCACCTCTATCACCTGACCTCTATCCCCTGACCTCTATCCCCTGACCTCTATCCCCTGACCTCTATCCCCTGACCTCTATCCCCTGACCTCCATCCCCTGACCTCTATCCCCTGACCTCTATCCCCTGACCTCTATCCCCTGACCTCTATCCCCTGACCTCTATCCCCTGACCTCTATCCCCTGACCTCTATCCCCTGACCTCCATCCCCTGACCTCCATCCCCTGACCTCTATCCCCTGACCTCTATCCCCTGACCTCCATCCCCTGACCTCCATCCCTTGACCTCCATCCCCTGACCTCTATCCCCTGACCTCTATCACCTGACCTCTATCACCTCTATCCCCTGACCTCTATCCCTGACCTCTATCACCTCCATCCCCTGACCTCCATCCTTTTTTATTTTCTAAATGGAACTAAAAGCTAAAAGCATGTGAGTCACACCCCCCTCCTCTCTCCTCAGGTTGTATGCAGGGCATGGTTCCCTACCTACCAGAGTTGATGCCTCACCTCATCCAGTGTCTCTGTGATAAGAAGGCCCTGGTGCGCTCCATCGCCTGCTGGACCCTGTCCCGCTACGCCCACTGGGTGGTCAGCCAGCCCCCCGACTCCCACCTCAAACCCCTCATGACTGAACTCCTCAAGAGGATCCTGGACGGGAACAAGAGAGTTCAGGAGGCCGCCTGCAGGTGTGGGGAGGGGGCGGCTGGTGGGGAGGGTGTGTGAGGTGGGGGGAGAGTGGTGGGTGTGTGTGTGTGTGGGGAGAGTGGTGTGTGTGTGTGTGTGGGGAGAGTGGTGTGTGTGTGTGTGGGGAGAGTGGTGGGTGGGTGTGTGTGTGGGGGGGTGTGTGTGTGTGTGTGGGGAGAGTGGTGGTGGGTGTGTGTGTGTGGGGAGAGTGGTGGTGGGTGTGTGTGTGTGGGGAGAGTGGTGGTGGGTGTGTGTGTGTGTGGGGAGAGTGGTGGTGGGTGTGTGTGTGTGTGGGGAGAGTGGTGGTGGGTGTGTGTGTGTGTGTGTGGGGAGAGTGGTGGTGGGTGTGTGTGTGTGGGGAGAGTGGTGGTGGGTGTGTGTGTGTGTGGGGAGAGTGGTGGGGGTGTGTGTGTGTGTGTGTGGGGAGAGGGATGGGTTTTTTGAGAGAATAAAGATGTTGAACTGGAATTCAAGGTCTTGATGAGATGCGACAATGAATGAATGTTTCCTGCTCGCCCTCTGCCCCCTCCCCTTTCTCTCCTCCCTCACTCCCTCTCTCCTCCTCCCCCTCTCAGTGCGTTTGCTACCCTAGAGGAGGAGGCCTGTACAGAGCTGGTTCCCTATCTGAGCTTCATTCTGGATACTCTGGTCTTCGCTTTTGGAAAATACCAACACAAGAACCTGCTCATACTGTACGACGCTATAGGAACACTGGCCGACTCCGTAGGACACCACCTCAACCAACCGGTTAGTAGGTAGTTAGGCTAGTTAAACACCCCTTCTAGTTGCCCTCAGTTTCCCATTCGGAGGGCGGTAGTTAGCTTTCGGGAGGGCGGTAGTTAGCTTTCGGGAGGGCGGTAGTTAGCTTTCGGGAGGGCGGTAGTTAGCTTTCGGGAGGGCGGTAGTTAGCTTTCGGGAGGGCGGTAGTTAGCTTTCGGGAGGGCGGTAGTTAGCTTTCGGGAGGGCGGTAGTTAGCTTTCGGGAGGGCGGTAGTTAGCTTTCGGGAGGGCGGTAGTTAGCTTTCGGGAGGGCGGTAGTTAGCTTTCGGGAGGGCGGTAGTTAGCTTTCGGGAGGGCGGTAGTTAGCTTTCGGGAGGGCGGTAGTTAGCTTTCGGGAGGGCGGTAGTTAGCTTTCGGGAGGGCGGTAGTTAGCTTTCGGGAGGGCGGTAGTTAGCTTTCGGGAGGGCGGTAGTTAGCTTTCGGGAGGGCGGTAGTTAGCTTTCGGGAGGGCGGTAGTTAGCTTTCGGGAGGGCGGTAGTTAGCTTTCGGGAGGGCGGTAGTTAGCTTTCGGGAGGGCGGTAGTTAGCTTTCGGGAGGGCGGTAGTTAGCTTTTGGCTTATTTGTTTATATTTTTTCTTTGACTCTGTTCCTGTTATTGTTTTTTACAAGTTTGAACCATCTCTCTCTTCCTCCCGTCTCTCTCCTCTTTCCTCCCCCTCTCTCTCTTTTCCCCCCGTCTCTCTCTTCCACCCGTCTCTCTCTTCCCCCCGTCTCTCTCTCCTCTCTCTTCCCCCCGTCTCTCTCTCCTCTCTCTTCCCCCCGTCTCTCTCTCCTCTCTCTTCCCCCCGTCTCTCTCTCCTCTCTTCCCCCCGTCTCTCTCCTCTCTCTTCCCCCCGTCTCTCTCCTCTCTCTTCCCCCCCGTCTCTCTCCTCTCTCTTCCCCCCCGTCTCTCTCCTCTCTCTTCCCCCCCGTCTCTCTCCTCTCTCTTCCCCCCCGTCTCTCTCCTCTCTCTTCCCCCCCGTCTCTCTCCTCTCTCTTCCCCCGTCTCTCTCCTCTCTCTTCCCCCCGTCTCTCTCCTCTCTCTTCCCCCCGTCTCTCTCCTCTCTCTTCCCCCCGTCTCTCTCCTCTCTCTTCCCCCCGTCTCTCTCCTCTCTCTTCCCCCCGTCTCTCTCCTCTCTCTTCCCCCCGTCTCTCTCCTCTCTCTTCCTCCCGTCTCTCTCTTTTCCTCCCCCTCTCTCTCTTTTCCTCCCCCTCTCTCTCTTTTCCTCCCCGTCTCTCTCCTCTCTCCCCCCTCGTCTTTCTCTCCTCTCTCCCCCGTCTTTCTCTCCTCTAGGAGTACATAGAGAAGCTGATGCCTCCTCTCATCGCCAAGTGGAATGAGCTGAAGGATGAAGATAAGGACCTGTTTCCTCTGTTAGAGTGTCTGTCCTCTGTAGCTACAGCCCTCCAGAGTGGCTTCCTGCCCTACTGTGAACCAGTCTACCAGCGCTGTGTTACACTGGTGCAGAAAACACTGGCTCAGGCTATGGTGAGACACACACACACACACACAACCAAAAGTATGTGGACACCTGCTCGTCGAACATCTCATTCCAAAATCATGGGTATTAATATGGAGTTGGTCCCCCTTTGCTGCTATAACAGCCTCCACTATCCTGGGAAGGCTTTCCACTAGATGTTGGAACATTACTGCTATAACAGCCTCCACTCTTCTGGGAAGGCTTTCCACTAAATGTTGGAACATTACTGCTATAACAGCCTCCACTCTTCTGGGAAGGCTTTCCACTAAATGTTGGAACATTACTGCTATAACAGCCTCCACTCTCCTGGGAAGGCTTTCCACTAGATGTTGGAACATTACTGCTATAACAGCCTCCACTCTCCTGGGAAGGCTTTCCACTAGATGTTGGAACATTACTGCTATAACAGCCTCCACTCTTCTGGGAAGGCTTTCCACTAAATGTTGGAACATTACTGCTATAACAGCCTCCACTCTCCTGGGAAGGCTTTCCACTAGATGTTGGAACATTACTGCTATAACAGCCTCCACTCTTCTGGGAAGGCTTTCCACTAGATGTTGGAACATTACTGCTATAACAGCCTCCACTCTTCTGGGAAGGTTTTCCACTAGATGTTGGAACATTACTGCTATAACAGCCTCCACTCTTCTGGGAAGGCTTTCCACTAGATGTTGGAACATTGCTGTGGGGACTTGCTTCCATTCAGCCTCGAGCATTAGTGAGGTCGGACACTGATGTTATGCGATTTAGGCCTGGTTTGCAGTCGGCGTTCCAATTCATCCCAAATGTGTTCGATGGGGTTGAGGTCAGGGCTCTGTGCAGACCAGTCAAGTTCTTTCACACCAATCTCGACAAACCATTTCTGTATGGGCCTCGCTTTGCGCATGGAGACATTGTCATGCTGAAACAGGAAAGGGCTTTCCCCAAACGTGCTGCCACATAATTAGAAGCACAGAATCATCTAGAATGTCATTGTAGGCTGTAGAGTTAAGATTTCCTTTCACTGGAACTAAGGGGCCCGATCCATTAAAAACAGCCCCAGACCGTTATTCTTCCTCCACCAAACTGTACAGTTATCACTATGCGGCATCCTATGATGGCACCATTTTGAAAGTCTCTGAGCTCTTCAGTAAGGCCTGTCAGCAACGGGTGTGGCTGAAATGTCCAGATCCACTCATGTGAAGGGGTGTCCACATACCTTTGTATCTATAATGTCTAAGACACACAGTTATCAGTGATTTAAAGATTCAGTGTTTTGATCTCCCCCCCTTCCCCCCCAGATGTATTAAGTAACTCTCTCTCCCCCTCTCCTCCCCCCTTAACTCTCTCTCTCCCCCTCTCCTCCCCCTTAACTCTCTCTCCCCTCTCTCCTCCCCCCCAGATGTATTAAGTAACTCTCTCTCCCCCCTTAACTCTCTCTCCCCCTCTCCTCCCCCCCAGATGTATTAAGTAACTCTCTCTCCCCCCTTAACTCTCTCTCCCCCTCTCCTCCCCCCCAGATGTATTAAGTAACTCTCTCTCCCCCTCTCCTCCCCCTTAACTCTCTCTCCCCCCTCATCTCCCCCCCAGATGTATTAAGTAACTCTCTCTCCCCCTCTCCTCCCCCTTAACTCTCTCTCCCCCCCCCCAGATGTATTAAGTACATTTCTCTCCCCCCAGATGTACAGCCAACAGCCGGACCAGTACGAAGCTCCTGATAAGGACTTTATGATCGTGGCCCTGGACCTCCTCAGTGGTCTGGCTGAGGGCCTGGGGGGCCACGTTGATCAGCTGGTGTCCCGGAGCAACATCATGACACTACTGTTTCAGTGCATGCAGGTACGGTCTGTGTGTGTGTGGGGGGGGGGGGGGGGGGGGGGGTTCAGTGTTTTACTCTACATATGTGTGAATGACTGTTTGGTGACCACTGACCGAGACAATCTCCAAGGCATTCCTAGTCCATCTCTAAACATTTCTATAAAAACCCAAAGATGAAGCCTTTTATTCTGTCTCTCACGCTGTTGACAGGAGGTGCACTTGTTTCAGCTGCCCTGCGCACCGGGGAGGCCAAGGGTTCCCATTTTGAACCATTTCATGTGCCCGAAGAGCAAATCAAGTGCACCTATAGCCTACCGCTGGCCAAGCGGATTGATCAGATCACCATGTCTCATAGGAGTAACATGAATTTGTGCGCGTGTCAGAAATAATGCAATGTAATAATGCAATGTGACTCGAGTTTCTCCATCAGCTGGAAGACGGTGTCTCTTTTTTGTCAGTCTTAGTGGAGGGGGCAGGCTGAGGGACGGTCAGTCTTAGTGGAGGGGGGCAGGCTGAGGGACGGTCAGTCTTAGTGGAGGGGGCAGGCTGAGGGACGGTCAGTCTTAGTGGAGGGGGCAGGCTGAGGGACGGTCAGTCTTAGTGGAGGGGGGCAGGCTGAGGGACGGTCAGTCTTAGTGGAGGGGGCAGGCTGAGGGACGGTCAGTCTTAGTGGAGGGGGCAGGCTGAGGGACGGTCAGTCTTAGTGGAGGGGGCAGGCTGAGGGACGGTCAGTCTTAGTGGAGGGGGCAGGCTGAGGGACGGTCAGTCTTAGTGGAGGGGGCAGGCTGAGGGACGGTCAGGCTTAGTGGAGGGGGCAGGCTGAGGGACGGTCAGTCTTAGTGGAGGGGGCAGGCTGAGGGACGGTCAGTCTTAGTGGAGGGGGCAGGCTGAGGGACGGTCAGTCTTAGTGGAGGGGGCAGGCTGAGGGACGGTCAGTGTTAGTGGAGGGGGCAGGCTGAGGGACGGTCAGTCTTAGTGGAGGGGGCAGGCTGAGGGACGGTCAGGCTTAGTGGAGGGGGCAGGCTGAGGGACGGTCAGGCTGAGGGACAGTCAGTCTTAGTGGAGGGGGCAGGCTGAGGGACGGTCAGGCTGAGGGACGGTCAGTCTTAGTGGAGGGGGCAGGCTGAGGGACGGTCAGGCTGAGGGACGGTCAGGCTTAGTGGAGGGGGCAGGCTGAGGGACAGTCAGGCTTAGTGGAGGGGGCAGGCTGAGGGACGGTCAGTCTTAGTGGAGGGGGCAGGCTGAGGGACGGTCAGTCTTAGTGGAGGGGGCAGGCTGAGGGACGGTCAGTCTTAGTGGAGGGGGCAGGCTGAGGGAGGGGGGCAGGCTGAGGGACGGTCAGGCGGAGGGATGGTCAGTGACCAGATGCAGGCCAGTCAGTCCAGTAGAATAAAGAACACATCATGTCAGTTTAATGTCACTCAGCTGGGCCTCATAAGTAATACAACTGATGTTTATTACCAGTGGATCATATAGTTCTGAAATGGTCTGAGTAGAACAGCAGGGAGACTCAACCACAGCCAGTATGCAGTGAGAATGTACTGGGCCTGTAGTCTACTGTACAACCCTCATTACCACAGAGCTGGTTTAATTGGTGCATGTTGCTGTACAACCCTCATTACTACAGAGCTGGTTTAATTGGTTCATGTTACTGTACAGCCCTCATTACCACAGAGCTGGTTTAATTGGTTTGTGTTGCTGGACAACCCTCATTACCACAGAGCTGGTTTAATTGGTTCTGTAGTCTACTGTACAACCCTCATTACTACAGAGCTGGTTTAATTGGTTCATGTTGCTGTACAACCCTCATTACCACAGAGCTGGTTTAATTGGTTCATGTTACTGTACAACCCTCATTACCACAGAGCTGGTTTAATTGGTTCATGTTACTGTACAACCCTCATTACCACAGAGCTGGTTTAATTGGTTCATGTTACTGTACAACCCTCATTACCACAGAGCTGGTTTAATTGGTTCATGTTACTGTACAACCCTCATTACCACAGAGCTGGTTTAATTGGTTCATGTTACTGTACAACCCTCATTACTACAGGGCTGGTTTAATTGGTTCATGTTGCTGTACAACCCTCATTACCACAGAGCTGGTTTAATTGGTTCATGTTACTGTACAACCCTCATTACCACAGGGCTGGTTTAATTGGTTCATGTTGCTGTACAACCCTCATTACCACAGGGCTGGTTTAATTGGTTCATGTTGCTGTACAACCCTCATTACCACAGAGCTGGTTTAATTGGTTCATGTTGCTGTACAACCCTCATTACCACAGAGCTGGTTTAATTGGTTCATGTTACTGTACAACCCTCATTACCACAGAGCTGGTTTAATTGGTTCATGTTACTGTACAACCCTCATTACCACAGAGCTGGTTTAATTGGTTCTGTAGTCTACTGTACAACCCTCATTACCACAGAGCTGGTTTAATTGGTTCATGTTGCTGTACAGCCCTCATTACTACAGAGCTGGTTTAATTGGTTCATGTTGCTGTACAGCCCTCATTACCACAGAGCTGGTTTAATTGGTGCATGTTGCTGTACAGCCCTCATTACTACAGAGCTGGTTTAATTGGTTCATGTTGCTGTACAACCCTCATTACCACAGAGCTGGTTTCATTGGTTACTGTACAACCCTCATTACTACAGAGCTGGTTTAATTGGTTCATGTTGCTGTACAACCCTCATTACCACAGAGCTGGTTTAATTGGTTCATGTTGCTGTACAACCCTCATTACCACAGAGCTGGTTTAATTGGTTCATGTTGCTGTACAACCCTCATTACCACAGAGCTGGTTTAATTGGTTCATGTTGCTGTACAGCCCTCATTACTACAGAGCTGGTTTAATTGGTTCATGTTGCTGTACAGCCCTCATTACTACAGAGCTGGTTTAATTGGTTCATGTTGCTGTACAGCCCTCATTACCACAGAGCTGGTTTAATTGGTTCATGTTGCTGTACAACCCTCATTACCACAGAGCTGGTTTCATTGGTTACTGTACAACCCTCATTACTACAGAGCTGGTTTAATTGGTTCATGTTGCTGTACAACCCTCATTACCACAGAGCTGGTTCAATTGGTTCATGTTGCGGAGGCTTATGGTTAAGTCATTTTTAGGATAATACAATAATCTGACTGGTAGAACTCCTGATCTTCACTGAGGTTTGGGATCCACTGGTCCGTCTAGTGTGTGTGTGTGTGTGTGTGTGTGGTAACAGACCCTGGCTCTATTTGATTGTATATAACCATTTTGTATGACTGAGAGAGACAATGTAGTTAACACACACATTCTATATCTCCAGGACACCATGCCAGAGGTGAGACAGAGCTCCTTCGCCCTGCTGGGTGATCTGACCAAGGCCTGCTTCCCTCACGTCAAACCCTGCATCGGTAACGACCTATACCATCTCTCTCTTCATCTCTCTTCTTTTCCTACGAACTGTGTAACTACCAGTCTATCATACTCCTTATGTTATCTATCGGCCTCCCTTTCTCTTCCCCTTGGCTTTCTGTGTGTGTGTGTGTGTCCAGCTGAGTTCATGCCTATTCTAGGGACCAACCTGAACCCAGAGTTCATCTCTGTGTGTAACAATGCTACCTGGGCCATTGGAGAGATCTGCATGCAGATGGGTGAGTCTTTCTGCATGTAGGTTTGTACACGGAGATAATATGTACATGTGAGAGATGATCATGTTTTTTTTAGAATTTTGTTCTTTAATTAACAAACAAAGCAATTGTCAGTTTCGATGCTGCTAGCATGAGTTATCTTAATGATATATTTCTCTGCTTTGTTTCTTTCACTGTCTCCGTCCCCATCTCCGTCTCCGTCCCCATCTGTCTCCGTCCCCATCTGTCTCCGTCCCCATCTGTCTCCGTCCCCATCTGTCTCCGTCCCCATCTGTCTCCGTCCCCATCTGTCTCCGTCCCCGTCTGTCTCCGTCCCCGTCTGTCTCCGTCCCCGTCTGTCTCCGTCTCCGTCCCCGTCTGTCTCCGTCTCCGTCCCCGTCTGTCTCCGTCTCCGTCCCCATCTGTCTCCGTCCCCATCTGTCTCCGTCCCCGTCCCCATCTGTCTCCGTCTCCGTCCCCATCTGTCTCCGTCTCCGTCCCCATCTGTCTCCGTCTCCGTCCCCATCTGTCTCCGTCTCCGTCCCCATCTGTCTCCGTCTCCGTCCCCATCTGTCTCCGTCTCCGTCCCCATCTGTCTCCGTCTCCGTCCCCATCTGTCTCCGTCTCCGTCCCCATCTGTCTCCGTCTCTGTCTCCGTCTCCGTCCCCATCTGTCTCCGTCTCCGTCCCCATCCGTCTCTGTCTCCGTCCCCATCCGTCTCTGTCTCCGTCCCCATCTGTCTCCGTCTCCGTCCCCATCCGTCTCTGTCCCCATCTCCATCTCTGTCCCCATCTCCATCTCTGTCCCCATCTCCATCTCTGTCTCCGTCCCCATCTGTCTCCATCTCTGTCTCCGTCTCTGTCTCTGTCTCCATCTGTCTGTAGGTGTAGAGATGCAGCCCTATGTGTCTCTGGTTCTGAACCAGCTGGTAGAGATCATCAACAGACCCAACACACCCAAGACCTTGCTGGAGAACACTGGTACACACAGATGCTGAACACACACACAGACACACAGATGCTGAACACACACACATACACACAGATGCTGAACACACACACAGACATACATATACTGAACACACACGCAATCATTGGGTTTGTTTGACATGGCAGCCGATGCATTTTGGGTAAACTGTGACTGACTGACTCATCTCCAAATAATAATGAGCCGTTATTTATGATACGAACATCAGCGACGTCAAACCAGCTCGTGGTTTTTAGTTGGGTGTGTTGTACACATGAGTGAAGCTCCTCCCATCTTCTTCCAGCCATTACGATTGGTCGCCTGGGCTACGTGTGTCCTCAGGAGGTGGCTCCGATGCTCCAGCAGTTCATCAGACCGTGGTGAGTCTGTCACACATCTGATGACACATCTAGTCCTTCACCTCACTGATCATTATCAACATGTTTAGATTGCCTGGTTTGTGACGCGGTGGTGTGTGTGTGTGTGTGTGACAGGTGTACGTCCCTACGGAACATCCGTGACAACGAGGAGAAAGACTCCGCCTTCAGAGGGATCTGCATGATGATTGGTGTAAACCCTGGGGGAGTGGTCCAGGTAAGAGGAAGGGAGATGGATGATGATTGGTGTAAACCCTGGGGGAGTGGTCCAGGTAAGAGGAAGGGAGATGGATGATGATTGGTGTAAACCCTGGGGGAGTGGTCCAGGTAAGAGGAAGGGAGATGGATGATGATTGGTGTAAACCCTGGGGGAGTGGTCCAGGTCAGAGGAAGGGAGATGGAGAGGACAGGTACAGGGACCCGTACCTGTCCTCTCCTAGTTGGGCCTGTCCTCTCCTAGTTGGGCCAGTGTGGGCGCTCAACCGACGTTAGGTTACTATGGTGACTATAGGTTAGGTTACCATGGTGAGCGAGCGTTGTTCCTTCATATTTCCAATAAGTACTGATGACCCATTTTATTTGTCTCTGCCTGCAAATCGTCCTCCTAAAAGCTAGACTATAACCTACAGAACTACTCAGAACTAGACTGTATCCTACAGAACTACTCAGAACTAGGCTGTAACCTACAGAACTACTCAGAACTAGACTGTATCCTACAGAACTACTCAGAACTAGGCTGTAACCTACAGAACTACTCAGAACTAGACTGTATCCTACAGAACTACTCAGAACTAGGCTGTATCCTACAGAGCTAGGCTGTATCCTACAGAACTAGGCTGTATCCTACAGAATTAGGCTGTATCCTACAGAATTAGGCTGGATCCTACAGAACTAGGCTGTATCCTACAGAACTAGGCTGTGTCCTACAGAACTACTCAGGACTAGGCTGTATCCTACAGGACTAGGCTGTATCCTACAGAACTAGGCTGTATCCTACAGGACTAGGCTGTATCCTACAGAACTAGGCTGTATCCTACAGAGCTAGGCTGTATCCTACAGAACTAGGCTGTATCCTACAGGACTAGGCTGTATCCTACAGGACTAGGCTGTGTCCTACAGGACTAGGCTGTGTCCTACAGGACTAGGCTGTGTCCTACAGGACTAGGCTGTGTCCTACAGAACTAGGCTGTGTCCTACAGAACTAGGCTGTGTCCTACAGAACTAGGCTGTGTCCTACAGAGCTAGGCTGTATCCTACAGGACTAGGCTGTATCCTGGCTGTGTCCTACAGAACTACTCAGAACAAGGCTGTATCCTACAGGACTAGGCTGTATCCTACAGGACTAGGCTGTATCCTACAGGACTAGGCTGTATCCTACAGGACTAGGCTGTATCCTACAGGACTAGGCTGTATCCTACAGGACTAGGATGTATCCTGGCTGTATCCTACAGGACTAGGCTGTATCCTACAGGACTAGGCTGTATCCTACAGGACTAGGCTGTATCCTGGCTGTATCCTACAGGACTAGGCTGTATCCTGGCTGTATCCTACAGGACTAGGCTGTATCCTGGCTGTATCCTACAGGACTAGGCTGTATCCTACAGGACTAGGCTGTATCCTACAGAACTAGGCTGTATCCTAGAGGACTAGGCTGTATCCTAGAGGACTAGGCTGTATCCTAGAGGACTAGGCTGTATCCTAGAGGACTAGGCTGTATCCTAGAGGACTAGGCTGTATCCTAGAGGACTAGGCTGTATCCTAGAGGACTAGGCTGTATCCTAGAGGACTAGGCTGTATCCTAGAGGACTAGGCTGTATCCTAGAGGACTAGGCTGTATCCTACAGGACTAGGCTGTATCCTACAGAACTAGGCTGTATCCTACAGAACTAGGCTGTATCCTACAGGACTAGGCTGTATCCTACAGGACTAGGCTGTGTCCTACAGGACTAGGCTGTGTCCTACAGGACTAGGCTGTGTCCTACAGGACTAGGCTGTGTCCTACAGAGCTAGGCTGTGTCCTACAGAGCTAGGCTGTATCCTACAGAGCTAGGCTGTATCCGACAGAACTAGGCTGTATCCTACAGGACTAGGCTGTGTCCTACAGGACTAGACTGTATCCTACAGAACTAGGCTGTGTCCTACAGAACTAGGCTGTGTCCTACAGAACTACTCAGAACAAGGCTGTATCCTACAGGACTAGGCTGTATCCTACAGGACTAGGCTGTATCCTACAGGACTAGGCTGTATCCTACAGGACTAGGCTGTATCCTACAGGACTAGGATGTATCCTACAGGACTAGGATGTATCCTACAGGACTAGGCTGTATCCTACAGGACTAGGATGTATCCTGGCTGTATCCTAGAGGACTAGGCTGTATCCTAGAGGACTAGGCTGTATCCTAGAGGACTAGGCTGTATCCTACAGGACTAGGCTGTATCCTACAGGACTAGGCTGTATCCTACAGGACTAGGCTGTATCCTACAGGACTAGGCTGTATCCTGGCTGTATCCTACAGGACTAGGCTGTATCCTACAGAACTAGGCTGTATCCTACAGAACCAGGCTGTATCCTACAGGACTAGGCTGTATCCTACAGGACTAGGCTGTATCCTACAGGACTAGGCTGTATCCTACAGGACTAAGCTGTATCCTACAGGACTAGGCTGTATCCTACAGAACTAGGCTGTATCCTACAGAACCAGGCTGTATCCTACAGGACCAGGCCGTATCCTACAGGACTAGGCCGTATCCTACAGGACTAGGCCGTATCCTACAGAACTAGGCCGTATCCTACAGGACTAGGCTGTATCCTACAGGACTAGGCTGTATCCTACAGGACTAGGCTGTATCCTACAGGACTAGGCTCTATCCTACAGGACTAGGCTCTATCCTACAGGACTAGGCTGTATCCTACAGGACTAGGCTGTATCTTGGCTGTATCCTACAGGACTAGGCTGTATCCTACAGGACTAGGCTGTATCCTACAGGACTAGGCTGTATCCCTAGGCTGTATCCTACAGGACTAGGCTGTATCCTACAGGACTAGGCTGTATCCTACAGGACTAGGCTGTATCCTACAGGACTAGGCTGTATCCTACAGGACTAGGCTGTATCCTACAGGACTAGGCTGTATCCTACAGGACTAGGCTGTATCCTACAGGACTAGGCTGTATCCTACAGGACTAGGCTGTATCCTACAGGACTAGGCTGTAGCTGTATCCTACAGGACTAGGCTGTATCCTACAGGACTAGGCTGTATCCTACAGGACTAGGCTGTATCCTACAGGACTAGGCTGTGTCCTACAGGACCAGGCTGTGTCCTACAGGACCAGGCTGTATCCTAGAGGACTAGGCTGTATCCTAGAGGACTAGGCTGTATCCTAGAGGACTAGGCTGTATCCTAGAGGACTAGGCTGTATCCTAGAGGACTAGGCTGTATCCTAGAGGACTAGGCTGTATCCTAGAGGACTAGGCTGTATCCTAGAGGACTAGGCTGTATCCTAGAGGACTAGGCTGTATCCTAGAGGACTAGGCTGTATCCTAGAGGACTAGGCTGTATCCTAGAGGACTAGGCTGTATCCTAGAGGACTAGGCTGTATCCTAGAGGACTAGGCTGTATCCTAGAGGACTAGGCTGTATCCTAGAGGACTAGGCTGTGTCCTACAGAACGTAACACATGTTGCTGTCATCGTTCTGTTTTTATTGAACCTTTATTGAACTCGGCAAGTCGGTTAAGAACAAGTTCTTATTTACGATGACGACCCACCTGTTCTCCCTGCTTCCTGTTCAGTGTCTCACCGGTGAGATCAGATGTGTGTGGTGTCAGTTAGAGGAGGTTATAGGCTGTTCATGGGGAGGAGGAGAACAGGGCACTTCTCTCTCTAAGGAGGTACTTCCTACATATATGATTTAGGCTATAGTTTACTACACAGCCTAGAAATAAATATTGATCACCTATATGTCTCCGCTGAAAATCATCCCTCTCCTTAAAGGTAGGCTGTAAAAATAGCTCAAGAGAAGGTCTATCCAACTCCGCTCTCTTCAAACTACATCTAACACATTGATGTAGCCCGGTAATACAGACTGGCTAATACAGACCGGCTAATACAGACCGGCTAATACAGACCGGCTAATACAGACCGGCTAATACAGACCGGCTAATACAGACAGGCTAATAGAATGGGTCAGGTGACCGTCTCTGGTCAGTTAACTTGTTGAAGTTGTTTTGGTCTGGTTGATATTGCCTGTCGGGTGCTTAAGTTGCCGCAACCATGTCTTGGCAAGTGAGCTGCGTCACACACCTAAAATCACATCGTAGCACTGCGGTTGGGTTTGGGACCAGGTGTTGGGAGTCAGACAGGAAGTCGGCAGCAGGCGTTGTGGTATGAAGAGAGCAGACCTCTACATGGAGACACGGTCATTCTGTAGGTTGAAATGACAGAATGTGTCTCTCTGCAGGACTTCATCTTCTTCTGTGATGCCGTGGCGTCCTGGGTCAGCCCTAAAGACGACCTGAGAGACATGTTCTACAAGGTGTGTGGAGGACCCAACGCTCTGTCCCAGATGGCACCTGGTTCCCTTGATCTGCACGTCTGTAGTGTACAGTGGAAGGGAGAGGCTGCTGTTTAGGACACATCCTGGGAAAAGCTTTGCTTGGCCCAGATCCGTGTGTGTGTGTGTGTGTCTCTCTGTGTGTGTGTGTGTGTGTAGACTGTATGATAGTGGGATGTTAACCATAATAGTAGAGAATTATTTCAGACATTGTTTCTGTTGTCATTTCTTTGTTGAGGAATCAAAGTATTTTCTCTCTCCCCCCCCCCCCCCCCCCCCCCAGATCCTCCATGGTTTTAAGGACCAGGTAGGAGAGGAGAACTGGCAGCAGTTCTCAGAACAGTTTCCCCCCCAGCTGAAGGAGAGACTGTCTGCCTGCTACGGCGTGTAGAAACCCCCCCTAACCTAACATCAGGTACACACTCGCTTTAAATATCACCATTCCAATGTTAATTCTGTCACACTTTTAGATGGCACTTCCTGGTTGTGATCCTCATCCAGAAATCTTCATCCATCCCCCTCCTTCCCGCTCTCCCTTTCCTTCCCTCTCTCTCTCCCCCTCCTTCCCTCTCTCTCCCCCCCTCCTTCCCTCTCTCTCCCCCCTCCTTCCCTCTCTCTTCCCCCCTCCTTCCCTCTCTCTCCCCCCCTCCTTCCCTCTCTCTCCCCCCTCCTTCCCTCTCTCTCCCCCCCTCCTTCCCTCTCTCTCCCCCCCTCCTTCCCTCTCTCTCCCCCCCTCCTTCTCTCTCTCACCCTCCTTCCCTCTCTCTCTCACCCTCCTTCCCTCTCCAGGTGAGCCAGTAGTAGAGGAAGAAGGTGAAAAGGAATCTCATCCATCTGTGTTAATGCCCTGAACTGATCTGGGGGGAGGGGGAGAGGGACCCATCACGCCATTGGCCGCTCCCCCTGACAGACAGCCCCCACGCCCTATGTATTTCTCCATAGCGGGAGGGTGGGCGGGACTTGGGGAGGGACAGGGGGACACCTCTAGATTAAAGATTAAGGGGACCCAACCAACACAGAGAAACCAACTAAGGTAGGGACAGAGAGAGGGGGGTACCTACATTCAGAAGGAAAAGGTTCCAACGCAGAAACAGATAGGGACAGATAGAGAATGAAGAGTGAGGGAAAGAGAGGTAGGTAGGGGCCAGCTAGACTACAGTAGAGAGGGGTAGGTAGGGGCCAGCTAGACTACAGTAGAGGGGTAGGTAGGGGCCAGCTAGACTACAGTATAGAGAGGTAGGTAGGGGCCAGCTAGACTACAGTAGAGAGAGGTAGGTAGGGGCCAGCTAGACTGCAGTAGAGAGAGGTAGGTAGGGGCCAGCTAGACTGCGGTAGAGAGGGGTAGGTAGGGGCCAGCTAGACTGCAGTAGAGGGGTAGGTAGGGGCTAGCTAGACTGCAGTAGAGGGGTAGGTAGGGGCCAGCTAGACTGCAGTAGAGAGGGGTAGGTAGGGGCCAGCTAGACTGCAGTAGAGAGGGGTAGGTAGGGGCCAGCTAGACTGCAGTAGAGAGGGGTAGGTAGGGGCCAGCTAGACTGCAGTAGAGAGGGGTAGGTAGGGGCCAGCTAGACTGCAGTAGAGAGGGGTAGGTAGGGGCCAGCTAGACTGCAGTAGAGTGGGGTAGGTAGGGGCCAGCTAGACTGCAGTAGAGAGGGGTAGGTAGGGGCCAGCTAGACTACAGTAGAGAGGGGTAGGTAGAGAGGCCAGCTAGACTGCAGTAGAGAGAGGTAGGTAGGGGCCAGCTAGACTACAGTAGAGAGGGGTAGGTAGGGGCCAGCTAGACTACAGTAGAGTGGGGTAGGTAGGGGCCAGCTAGACTACAGTAGAGAGGTAGGTAGGGGCCAGCTAGACTGCAGTAGAGAGGTAGGTAGGGGCCAGCTAGACGACAGAAGAGAGAGGTAGGTAGAGGCCAGCTAGACTATAGTAGAGAGAGGTAGGTAGGGGCCAGCTAGACTATAGTAGAGAGAGGTAGGTAGAGGCCAGGTAGAGGCCAGCTAGACTACAGTAGAGGGAAAGAGACTTAACAGATTTAAATCAGAAAAAATCCACCACACAGAGAGCCATAGACAGAGAGACTGACAGGCACTCCCACAGTAAGACACGCACACTTGCAATACCTAGAGCTTTGTGTAGATGGCGCTGTTACACTAGTCAGACTCCGACACTACCAGTAAGGGATTAACAGTCAGTGAGGGACAGACAGCGTGTTGGGGACAGACAGGGTGTTGGGGACAGACAGGTAGGTGTCTAGCCTCTGTTTATTTCTGGGAGATAGCTGTTTTTTTCCGGGGTAAAGGATCTTCTATATGAATTAATATTCCTCCTGTTATTACTCGATCACTGGTTCACTGCTGATCTCTCCTCCACCAAGCATGTTTTGGTTTCTGTCCTTTTCCCTAAGGAATGCTTTCTTCCATATAAATATCATGAGATAATTCTCATGTTCTCTTCTAGATAGACAGGGGATAACTAACCTCTTGGTTCATACGAGTCATCATTATAAGAGGAATAGGGCTTTAATAATACCTGTTATTCTTACGTAAAGTTAGGAAACTACAGATCACAGCCTCTCGTCTCTAGTTGTACCTGTTTGTGTGTCGTGTCTGCGTTTGTTTACCTATTTGTTTACCGTACGTGACACTGTTGATTGTTTTAATAAGGTAACGATTTAACACTTGACTCCTCCCACCCTATTGTCCTCCGCCTGTAAACTGTGACCAACTGTGTGTGTGTGTTGCCATAGTGATGTCTGGAGGAAAGAGATTGAACCCAGAACTGTTTATCCTGATAACGTGTTACAAGAGGTCCATATTTTGTTGCTTTTTGTTTATTATTTTTTAATTTGCTGCTGCTGTTTTTTTTAGTTTCCATGGTGAGCTTAAATGAACACAAACAACACATTTGTTTATTTTTAGTTTTGTGGTTTTGCACTTTTAATTTTTTAATTTTTGTATTAAGGATTTTTTTTTAAACTTCCCTCATAAAGGACATCTGAATTCTACCGTCTGTGTTCTGTTGTCTCTTACTTACTGGGGAAACAAAAGCTCTGTTGTCTCTTACTGGGGGAACAAAAGCTCTGTTGTCTCTTACTTACTGGGGGAACAAAAGCTCTGTTGTCTCTTACTGGGGGAACAAAAGCTCTGTTGTCTCTTACTTACTGGGGAAACAAAAGCTCTGTTGTCTCTTACTTACTGGGGGAACAAAAGCTCTGTTGTCTCTTACTTACTGGGGAAACAAAAGCTCTGTTGTCTCTTACTTACTGGGGAAACAAAAGCTCTGTTGTCTCTTACTGGGGAAACAAAAGCTCTGTTGTCTCTTACTTACTGGGGGAACAAAAGCTCTGTTGTCTCTTACTTACTGGGGAAACAAAAGCTCTGTTGTCTCTTACTTACTGGGGGAACAAAAGCTCTGTTGTCTCTTACTTACTGGGGGAACAAAAGATCTGTTGTCTCTTACTTACTGGGGAAACAAAAGCTCTGTTGTCTCTTACTTACTGGGGAAACAAAAGCTCTGTTGTCTCTTACTTACTGGGGAAACAAAAGCTCTGTTGTCTCTTACTTACTGGGGAAACAAAAGCTCTGTTGTCTCTTACTTACTGGGGAAACAAAAGCTCTGTTGTCTCTTACTTACTGGGGAAACAAAAGATCTGTTGTCTCTTACTTACTGGGGAAACAAAAGCTCTGTTGTCTCTTACTGGGGAAACAAAAGCTCTGTTGTCTCTTACTGGGGGAACAAAAGCTCTGTTGTCTCTTACTTACTGGGGGAACAAAAGCTCTGTTGTCTCTTACTTACTGGGGAAACAAAAGCTCTGTTGTCTCTTACTTACTGGGGGAACAAAAGCTCTGTTGTCTCTTACTTACTGGGGGAACAAAAGCTCTGTTGTCTCTTACTTACTGGGGGAACAAAAGCTCTGTTGTCTCTTACTTACTGGGGGAACAAAAGCTCTGTTGTCTCTTACTTACTGGGGAAACAAAAGCTCTGTTGTCTCTTACTTACTGGGGGAACAAAAGCTCTGTTGTCTCTTACTTACTGGGGAAACAAAAGCTCTGTTGTCTCTTACTTACTGGGGAAACAAAAGCTCTGTTGTCTCTTACTTACTGGGGAAACAAAAGCTCTGTTGTCTCTTACTTACTGGGGAAACAAAAGCTCTGTTGTCTCTTACTGGGGAAACAAAAGCTCTGTTGTCTCTTACTGGGGAAACAAAAGCTCTGTTGTCTCTTACTTACTGGGGAAACAAAAGCTCTGTTGTCTCTTACTTACTGGGGAAACAAAAGCAGGAATACGAAAATGGCAAATAAAAAGTTAGTGAAACTGCGAGTAATCCGCACTTTTACAGCGACCGACTGTGTACGTTTTGTGTTTTCTAGGGAGAAGAGGTTGTAGCTGGAACTAGCCTACTGTGTGTGTGTGAGAATAGTGTTGTTATCCTTTTAACTTGTCTTCACTTTGTTCCAAGATAAGAGCACAATGTCCCTCCAACAGGACAGCGGAGCGAGGACTCACACAGACAGACGGCAACATCCTCCGCCCCAAATGGCACTCTATTCGCTATATATATTCCTCATAGGGCTCTGGTCAAAAGTAGTGCATTTTAAAGGGAATGTTGCCATTTTGTACGAAGGCACAGACACTATCATAGAGTTGGATAGAGGGTGCACTTGAACAGAAACCGTTATTGAACATGTGCCCTCTAGCCAACTTTATGTACAGTATAGACAGCTGTGAGGTTGTCAGCAGTTTGAGGCCAGGATTCAAGCCGATTGGCCCTTTTTAAAGACCATGTTCCCACGTTCGTGGAGACCGCATTCACGGTCTGCTTATGTCAGCTCAATTGGAAATTACCTTTAAATGTCATGAGGCAGATCTAATGAGGATTTGAATGAATCCCAGCCTTAGTGTCATTAAAGGGGACGTTCAGTATTTTGGCCTTTTGGCTTTTAAAAGTTAGCTGAAGTTTTTAATGGCTGTTTTAAAAAGAAATCGAACCAGGGACTTCAGTTTCTCCTGAACCATTGAATACTTTCAGGGTGAGGAACAATCTAACATTAAGTTGTAAAATCCTGAACTTCCCCTTTAATATCCATATTATCTCAGCTTCAGTGAATTTGGACACATTTTGCACAGATGTATAGATGACGGACTGACCAGGACTGTGATCATAGAAGCGATAAACTAATCAATGTATCATTCAACAAAGACAATCTACATCTCCCCCATTCTGCTATCTCTATTTCTATCATTTTATCAGTTTAGATTTTAGCTTTTTGTATTCATTCAAATGTATTTAAAGATGTTTTTTTTTTGTCAGGTTTCAATGTTCTGTAGTAGATCGTTTTGGACTCGTTATGATATTGTGATGACTTAATTGGTTCATTAATAAACGCAATCAAGTGTCTTTAGTAAATGAGGGCTCTAACTTATTTACTAACTTATAGAACTTAAGGCTTATTGAGGGAAGACTGAGGGGGAGGAACATAGTGAAGGGAGGGAAGACTGAGGGGGAGGAACATAGGGAAGACTGAGGGGGAGGAGGGGAAGGCTGTAGAAACAAGCATGATCTTACTTGTTCAAGTTTTGCAGAATGACTTTAATGTGCTCCAGTATTTCAATGGACTGCTGCCTATGTCAATCTCTACAAACATTCAACTCATTTCTATGTCAATCTCTACAAACATTCAACTCATTTCTATGTCAATCTCTACAAACATTCAACTCGTTTCTATGTCAATCTCTACAAACATTCAACTCGTTTCTATGTCAATCTCTACAAACATTCAACTCGTTTCTATGTCAATCTCTACAAACATTCAACTCGTTTCTATGTCAATCTCTACAAACATTCAACTCATTTCTATGTCAATCTCTACAAACATTCAACTCGTTTCTATGTCAATCTCTACAAACATTCAACTCGTTTCTATGTCAATCTCTACAAACATTCAACTCGTTTCTATGTCAATCTCTACAAACATTCAACTCGTTTCTATGTCAATCTCTACAAACATTCAACTCGTTTCTATGTCAATCTCTACAAACATTCAACTCGTTTCTATGTCAATCTCTACAAACATTCAACTCGTTTCTATGTCAATCTCTACAAACATTCAACTCGTTTCTATGTCAATCTCTACAAACATTCAACTCGTTTCTTTGTGGAAATAAATACAAAAAGTTTCTTCTTCCAATCTTTCCAACTGTTTCCTCCTTGTTATGTTAATGTCATAACCTTTGAACTGCGGCTGCGTAGAACCTGTAGTGTGTCCCAGTCTGCACCCTATTCCCTATACAGTGCCCTACTGTTGACCAGGGTCCACAGGGCTCTGAAAGTAGTGCAGTAAAAAGGGAATCGGGTGTGATTTAGGACGCCACCCTGTGTATGTTTCCACGCCGGGTGAATGTGAGCCATGACAGATCTGTCTGTTGTGTGTCTCTGTTTTACAGGAAAGGAGAGAGAGGAAGGAAAGGAGAGAGAGAGAGGAAGGAAAGGAGAGAGAGAGAGGAAGGAAAGGAGAGAGAGAGGAAGGAAAGGAGAGAGAGAGGAATGAAAGGAGAGAGAGAGGAATGAAAGGAGAGAAAGGAAGGAAAGGAGAGAGAAAGGAAGGAAAGGAGAGAGAGGAAGGAAAGGAGAGAGAGGAAGGAAAGGAGAGAGAGAGAGAGGAAGGAAAGGAGAGAGCGAGAGGAAGGAAAGGAGAGAGAGAGGAAGGAAAGGAGGAAGGAAAGGAGAGAAAGGAAGGAAAGGAGAGAAAGGAAGGAAAGGAGAGAAAGGAAGGAAAGGAGAGAGAGGAAGGAAAGGAGAGAGAAAGGAAGGAAAGGAGAGAGAGAGAGAGAGAGGAAGGAAAGGGGGGAGAGAGGAAGGAAAGGGGAGAGAGGAAGGAAAGGAGAGAGAGGAAGGAAAGGGGAGAGAGGAAGGAAAGGAGAGAGAGGAAGGAAAGGAGAGAGAGGAAGGAAAGGGGAGAGAGGAAGGAAAGGAGAGAGAGGAAGGAAAGGAGAGAGAGGAAGGAAAGGAGTGTCAGACTGAGAAAGACACTTTTGTCATGTTCCACACCTCATTCATTTGGTAATGATGTCACATCCTGTCTGGGAACACAGACAGCAGTTTCCTGTACACAGAGAACTACGACACACACGTGTGTGAGTGAGAGAGAGACTCTGTAGCTCAGTTTGTGTGTGTGAGAGATACTCTGTAGCTCAGTTAGAGAGCTGCGTGTGTGTGTCAGAGAGAGAGAGACTCTGTAGCTCAGTTAGAGCATGGCGCTTTCAAGGGAAGGATAGTGGGATCGATACATACAATGTATGCATGACTGTGAGTGGCTTTGGATAAAAGAATCTGCTAAATGGCATCTATTATTATAGGGGGACACTAATGGACCTCCAGCACATAGAACCCCCCCCGGGCAATGTCATTTAGCCACTGTGAACATGAGACACACCCACACTTCACATGTGGGCTAAGTCCCATTGCTACAGAGGACAGGGTTACACCTCACACTACACCAGCAGCACCGAGAGGGCAGAGGAAACCTAATGGTTAATTATATGATACAGCATCAGGTGTTGCCAGGTCCAGGTTAATATGAGGTTGCCAGGTCCAGGTATAGGTTAATATGAGGTTACCAGGTCCAGGTATAGGTTAATGTGAGGTTACCAGGTCCAGGTATAGGTTAATATGAGGTTACCAGGTATAGGTTAATGTGAGGTTACCAGGTCCAGGTATAGGTTAATATGAGGTTACCAAGTCCAGGTATAGGTTAATATGAGGTTACCAGGTCCAGGTATAGGTTAATGTGAGGTTACCAGGTCCAGGTATAGGTTAATATGAGGTTACCAGGTCCAGGTATAGGTTAATATGAGGTTACCAGGTCCAGGTATAGGTTAATGTGAGGTTACCAGGTCCAGGTATAGGTTCATATGAGGTTACCAGGTCCAGGTATAGGTTAATATGAGGTTACCAGGTCCAGGTATAGGTTAATATGAGGTTACCAGGTATAGGTATAGGTTAATATGAGGTTACCAGGTCCAGGTATAGGTTAATGTGAGGTTACCAGGTCCAGGTATAGGTTAATGTGAGGTTACCAGGTCCAGGTATAGGTTAATGTGAGGTTACCAGGTCCAGGTATAGGTTAATGTGAGGTTACCAGGTCCAGGTACATTGAATGGGGCGGCAGGGTAGCCTAGTGGTTAGAGCGTTGGACTAGTAACCGGAAGGTTGTGAGTTCAAACCCCCGAGCTGACAAGGTACAAATCTGTCGTTCTGCCCCTGAACAGGCAGTTAACCCACTGTTCCCAGGCCGTCATTGAAAATAAGAATTTGTTCTTAACTGACTTGCCTGGTTAAATAAAGGTAAAATAAAAAAAAATAAAAAATAAAAGGTCCAGGTATAGGTTAATATGAGGTTACCAGGTCCAGGTATAGGTTAATGTGAGGTTACCAGGTCCAGGTATAGGTTAATGTGAGGTTACCAGGTCCAGGTACAGGTTAATATGAGGTTGCCAGGTCCAGGTATAGGTTAATGTGAGGTTACCAGGTCCAGGTATAGGTTAATGTGAGGTTACCAGGTATAGGTTAATGTGAGGTTACCAGGTCCAGGTATAGGTTAATATGAGGTTACCAGGTCCAGGTATAGGTTAATGTGAGGTTACCAGGTCCAGGTATAGGTTAATGTGAGGTTACCAGGTCCAGGTATAGGTTAATGTGAGGTTACCAGGTCCAGGTATAGGTTAATGTGAGGTTACCAGGTCCAGGTATAGGTTAATGTGAGGTTACCAGGTCCAGGTATAGGTTAATGTGAGGTTACCAGGTCCAGGTATAGGTTAATGTGAGGTGTCCAGGTATAGGTTAATATGAGAAACCAGGTCCAGGTATAGGTTAATGTGAGGTTACCAGGTCCAGGTATAGGTTAATATGAGCTTAACAGGTATAGGTTAATATGAGGTTACCAGGTCCAGGTATAGGTTAATATGAGGTTACCAGGTCCAGGTATAGGTTAATATGAGGTTACCAGGTATAGGTTAATGTGAGGTTGCCAGGTCCAGGTATAGGTTAATATGAGGTTGCCAGGTCCAGGTATAGGTTAATGTGAGGTTACCAGGTCCAGATATAGGTTAATATGAGGTTACCAGGTCCAGGTATAGGTTAATATGAGGTTACCAGGTCCAGGTATAGGTTAATGTGAGGTTACCAGGTCCAGGTATAGGTTAATATGAGGTTGCCAGGTCCAGGTATAGGTTAATGTGAGGTTACCAGGTCCAGGTACAGGTTAATATGAGGTTGCCAGGTCCAGGTATAGGTTAATGTGAGGTTACCAGGTCCAGGTATAGGTTAATGTGAGGTTACCAGGTATAGGTTAATGTGAGGTTACCAGGTATAGGTTAATATGAGGTTACCAGGTCCAGGTATAGGTTAATGTAAGGTTACCAGGTCCAGGTATAGGTTAATGTGAGGTTACCAGGTCCAGGTATAGGTTAATGTGAGGTTACCAGGTCCAGGTATAGGTTAATGTGAGGTTACCAGGTCCAGGTACAGGTTAATATGAGGTTGCCAGGTCCAGGTATAGGTTAATGTGAGGTTACCAGGTCCAGGTATAGGTTAATGTGAGGTTACCAGGTATAGGTTAATGTGAGGTTACCAGGTCCAGGTATAGGTTAATATGAGGTTACCAGGTCCAGGTATAGGTTAATGTGAGGTTACCAGGTCCAGGTATAGGTTAATGTGAGGTTACCAGGTCCAGGTATAGGTTAATGTGAGGTTACCAGGTCCAGGTATAGGTTAATGTGAGGTTACCAGGTCCAGGTATAGGTTAATGTGAGGTTACCAGGTCCAGGTATAGGTTAATGTGAGGTTACCAGGTCCAGGTATAGGTTAATATGAGAAACCAGGTCCAGGTATAGGTTAATGTGAGGTTACCAGGTCCAGGTATAGGTTAATATGAGCTTAACAGGTATAGGTTAATATGAGGTTACCAGGTCCAGGTATAGGTTAATATGAGGTTACCAGGTATAGGTTAATGTGAGGTTGCCAGGTCCAGGTATAGGTTAATATGAGATTGCCAGGTCCAGGTATAGGTTAATGTGAGGTTACCAGGTCCAGATATAGGCTAATATGAGGTTACCAGGTCCAGGTATAGGTTAATATGAGGTTACCAGGTCCAGGTATAGGTTAATGTGAGGTTACCAGGTCCAGGTATAGGTTAATATGAGCTTAACAGGTATAGGTTAATATGAGGTTACCAGGTCCAGGTATAGGTTAATATGAGGTTACCAGGTCCAGGTATAGGTTAATATGAGCTTAACAGGTATAGGTTAATATGAGGTTACCAGGTCCAGGTATAGGTTAATATGAGCTTAACAGGTATAGGTTAATGTGAGGTTACCAGGTCCAGGTATAGGTTAATGTGAGGTTACCAGGTCCAAGTATAGGTTAATATGAGGTAGCCAGGTCCAGGTACAGGTTAATGTGAGGTTACCAGGTCCAGGTATAGGTTAATGTGAGGTTACCAGGTCCAGGTATAGGTTAATGTGAGGTTACCAGGTACAGGTTAATATGAGGTTACCAGGTCCAGGTATAGGTTAATGTGAGGTTACCAGGTCCAGGTATAGGTTAATGTGAGGTTACCAGGTATAGGTTAATGTGAGGTTACCAGGTCCAGGTATAGGTTAATGTGAGGTTACCAGGTCCAGGTATAGGTTAATGTGAGGTTACCAGGTATAGGTTAATGTGAGGTTACCAGGTCCAGGTATAGGTTAATATGAGGTTACCAGGTCCAGGTATAGATTAATGTGAGGTTACCAGGTCCAGGTATAGGTTAATGTGAGGTTACCAGGTCCAGGTATAGGTTAATGTGAGGTTACCAGGTCCAGGTACAGGTTAATATGAGGTTGCCAGGTCCAGGTATAGGTTAATGTGAGGTTACCAGGTCCAGGTATAGGTTAATGTGAGGTTACCAGGTATAGGTTAATGTGAGGTTACCAGGTCCATGTATAGGTTAATATGAGGTTACCAGGTCCAGGTATAGGTTAATGTGAGGTTACCAGGTCCAGGTATAGGTTAATGTGAGGTTACCAGGTCCAGGTATAGGTTAATGTGAGGTTACCAGGTCCAGGTATAGGTTAATGTGAGGTTACCAGGTCCAGGTATAGGTTAATATGAGAAACCAGGTCCAGGTATAGGTTAATGTGAGGTTACCAGGTCCAGGTATAGGTTAATATGAGCTTAACAGGTATAGGTTAATATGAGGTTACCAGGTCCAGGTATAGGTTAATATGAGCTTAACAGGTATAGGTTAATATGAGGTTACCAGGTCCAGGTATAGGTTAATATGAGGTTACCAGGTATAGGTTAATGTGAGGTTGCCAGGTCCAGGTATAGGTTAATATGAGGTTACCAGGTCCAGGTATAGGTTAATGTGAGGTTACCAGGTCCAGGTATAGGTTAATATGAGGTTGCCAGGTCCAGGTATAGGTTAATGTGAGGTTACCAGGTCCAGGTATAGGTTAATATGAGGTTACCAGGTCCAGGTATAGGTTAATGTGAGGTTACCAGGTCCAGGTATAGGTTAATGTGAGGTTACCAGGTCCAGGTATAGGTTAATGTGAGGTTACCAGGTACAGGTTAATATGAGGTTACCAGGTCCAGGTATAGGTTAATGTGAGGTTACCAGGTCCAGGTATAGGTTAATGTGAGGTTACCAGGTATAGGTTAATGTGAGGTTACCAGGTCCAGGTATAGGTTAATGTGAGGTTAGCAGGTCCAGGTATAGGTTAATGTGAGGTTACCAGGTCCAGGTATAGGTTAATGTGAGGTTACCAGGTCCAGGTATAGGTTAATGTGAGGTTACCAGGTCCAGGTATAGGTTAATATGAGAAACCAGGTCCAGGTATAGGTTAATGTGAGGTTACCAGGTCCAGGTATAGGTTAATATGAGCTTAACAGGTATAGGTTAATATGAGGTTACCAGGTCCAGGTATAGGTTAATATGAGGTTACCAGGTATAGGTTAATGTGAGGTTGCCAGGTCCAGGTATAGGTTAATATGAGGTTGCCAGGTCCAGGTGTAGGTTAATGTGAGGTTACCAGGTCCAGATATAGGCTAATATGAGGTTACCAGGTCCAGGTATAGGTTAATATGAGGTTACCAGGTCCAGGTATAGGTTAATGTGAGCTTAACAGGTATAGGTTAATATGAGGTTACCAGGTCCAGGTATAGGTTAATATGAGGTTACCAGGTATAGGTTAATGTGAGGTTGCCAGGTCCAGGTATAGGTTAATATGAGGTTGCCAGGTCCAGGTGTAGGTTAATGTGAGGTTACCAGGTCCAGATATAGGCTAATATGAGGTTACCAGGTCCAGGTATAGGTTAATATGAGGTTACCAGGTCCAGGTATAGGTTAATGTGAGGTTACTAGGTCCAGGTATAGGTTAATATGAGGTTACCAGGTCCAGGTATAGGTTAATATGAGGTTACCAGGTCCAGGTATAGGTTAATGTGAGAAACCAGGTCCAGGTATAGGTTAATGTGAGGTTACCAGGTCCAGGTATAGGTTAATATGAGGTTACCAGGTCCAGGTATAGGTTAATGTGAGGTTACCAGGTCCAGGTATAGGTTAATATGAGGTTACCAGGTCCAGGTATAGGTTAATGTGAGGTTACCAGGTCCAGGTATAGGTTAATATGAGGTTGCCAGGTCCAGGTATAGGTTAATGTGAGGTTGCCAGGTCCAGGTATAGGTTAATGTGAGGTTACCAGGTCCAGGTATAGGTTAATATGAGGTTACCAGGTCCAGGTATAGGTTAATATGAGGTTACCAGGTCCAGGTATAGGTTAATGTGAGAAACCAGGTCCAGGTATAGGTTAATGTGAGGTTACCAGGTATAGGTTAATATGAGGTTGCCAGGTCCAGGTATAGGTTAATGTGAGGTTACCAGGTCCAGGTATAGGTTAATATGAGGTTGCCAGGTCCAGGTATAGGTTAATGTGAGGTTACCAGGTCCAGGTATAGGTTAATATGAGGTTACCAGGTCCAGGTATAGGTTAATGTGAGGTTACCAGGTATAGGTTAATATGAGGTAGCCACGTCCAGGTTAAAATGAGGTTGCCAAGTCCAGATATAGGTTAATATGAGGTTGCCAGGTCCAGGTTAATATGAGGTTGCCAGGTATAGGCTAATATGAGGTTGCCAGGTCCAGGTTAATATGAGGTTGCCAGGTCCAGGTATAGGTTAATATGAGGTGTCCAGGTATAGGTTAATATGAGGTGTCCATGTGTAGGTTAATACGAGGTTGCCAGGTCCAGGTATAGGCTAATATGAGGTTGCCAGGTCCAGGTATAGGCTAATATGAGAAACCAGGTCCAGGTATAGGTTAATGTGAGGTTACCAGGTCCAGGTATAGGTTAATATGAGCTTAACAGGTATAGGTTAATATGAGGTTACCAGGTCCAGGTATAGGTTAATATGAGCTTAACAGGTATAGGTTAATATGAGGTTACCAGGTCCAGGTATAGGTTAATATGAGGTTACCAGGTATAGGTTAATGTGAGGTTGCCAGGTCCAGGTATAGGTTAATATGAGGTTGCCAGGTCCAGGTGTAGGTTAATGTGAGGTTACCAGGTCCAGATATAGGCTAATATGAGGTTACCAGGTCCAGGTATAGGTTAATATGAGGTTACCAGGTCCAGGTATAGGTTAATGTGAGGTTACCAGGTCCAGGTATAGGTTAATATGAGGTTACCAGGTCCAGGTATAGGTTAATGTGAGAAACCAGGTCCAGGTATAGGTTAATGTGAGGTTACCAGGTCCAGGTATAGGTTAATATGAGGTTACCAGGTCCAGGTATAGGTTAATGTGAGGTTACCAGGTCCAGGTATAGGTTAATATGAGGTTGCCAGGTCCAGGTATAGGTTAATGTGAGGTTGCCAGGTCCAGGTATAGGTTAATGTGAGGTTACCAGGTCCAGGTATAGGTTAATATGAGGTTACCAGGTCCAGGTATAGGTTAATATGAGGTTACCAGGTCCAGGTATAGGTTAATGTGAGAAACCAGGTCCAGGTATAGGTTAATGTGAGGTTACCAGGTCCAGGTATAGGTTAATATGAGGTTGCCAGGTCCAGGTATAGGTTAATGTGAGGTTACCAGGTCCAGGTATAGGTTAATATGAGGTTACCAGGTCCAGGTATAGGTTAATGTGAGGTTACCAGGTATAGGTTAATATGAGGTAGCCACGTCCAGGTTAAAATGAGGTTGCCAAGTCCAGATATAGGTTAATATGAGGTTGCCAGGTCCAGGTTAATATGAGGTTGCCAGGTATAGGCTAATATGAGGTTGCCAGGTCCAGGTTAATATGAGGTTGCCAGGTCCAGGTATAGGTTAATATGAGGTGTCCAGGTATAGGTTAATATGAGGTGTCCATGTGTAGGTTAATACGAGGTTGCCAGGTCCAGGTATAGGCTAATATGAGGTTGCCAGGTCCAGGTATAGGCTAATATGAGGTTTCCAGGTATAGGTTAATATGAGGTTGCCAGGTCCAGGTATAGGCTAATATGAGGTTGCCAGGTCCAGGTATAGGCTAATATGAGGTTTCCAGGTATAGGCTAGTATGAGGTTGCCAGGTCCAGGTATAGGTTAATATGAGGTTGCCAGGTCCAGGTATAGGTTAATATGAGGTTGCCAGGTCCAGGTATAGGTTAATATGAGGTTACCAGGTATAGGTTAATATGAGGTTACCAGGTCCAGGTATATGTCAATGTGAGGTTACCAGGTATAGGTTAATATGAGGTAGCCAGGTCCAGGTTAAAATGAGGTTGCCAAGTCCAGATATAGGTTAATATGAGGTTGCCAGGTCCAGGTTAATATGAGGTTGCCAGGTATAGGCTAATATGAGGTTGCCAGGTATAGGCTAATATGAGGTTGCCAGGTCCAGGTTAATATGAGGTTGCCAGGTCCAGGTATAGGTTAATATGAGGTGTCCAGGTATAGGTTAATATGAGGTGTCCATGTGTAGGTTAATATGAGGTTGCCAGGTCCAGGTATAGGCTAATATGAGGTTGCCAGGTCCAGGTATAGGCTAATATGAGGTTGCCAGGTCCAGGTATAGGCTAATATGAGGTTTCCAGGTATAGGCTAGTATGAGGTTGCCAGGTCCAGGTATAGGTTAATATGAGGTTGCCAGGTCCAGGTATAGGTTAATATGAGGTTGCCAGGTCCAGGTATAGGCTAATATGAGGTTGCCAGGTCCAGGTTAATATGAGGTTGCCAGGTCCAGGTTAATATGAGGTTGCCAGGTCCAGGTATAGGTTAATATGAGGTTGCCAGGTCCATGTATAGGTTAATATGAGGTTGCCAGGTCCATGTATAGGTTAATATGAGTTTGCCAGGTCCAGGTATAGGCTAATATGAGGTTGCCAGGTCCAGGTAGTGTCCCCCCCAGATTGTATGCTACGCTTACTGTATCAGGTGTTGCCAGGTTCAGGTAGCCTACAGGCTAATATGGGGTTGCCAGTTTTCAGGTATTCTTCCCCCCCGAGCCACTGAAAATCCCTGACAGACTGTGTGATACAATATCAGGTTTCCAGGTCTGGGAAGCTGAATGGGTATGAATGAGTGAGTTGCCAGATATTCCTACTGTATCAGGTTTCCAGGTTCTGTGTAGAGTTTCCCCCCCAGCCATTGGAAATGTCCCAGAATCACTTCACCAGGAACCCCCCTGGCTACTGGGAACAGTCTCACTGTGTGTGTGTCAGAGGAGGCTGGTAGGAGGAGCTATTGGAGGATGGGCTCATTGTTATGGCTGGAATGGAGTCAATGGAACGATATACGACACTTCAAACCACATGATTGACTCCGTTCCATTTACGTTCCTATAGCTCCTCCCACCAGCCTCCACTTGTGTGTGTGTGTGTGTCAATCGCCTAACCACAGACTATCGCTGCAGCGCAGCACCAGGCGCCCCGCAGTAACCCTATCGTCTAAGCGCAGCCTGGACGTGCCAAAATATGCCCTTTCCCCCTCCCTCCTTCAACTAAATGTACTCCTGCAGATGAAGAATGTTTCGGTCTATTCGTCACAATACGAAGCAATTCTGAGGGCGCTGTGCGCTATGCGTCATGTTCCATTCACCGGTAATGGCACGTGGCCCGCTTGGCATTCCAGCACTGAGAAGAAGGGAATAAAGTAACTGGGGAGTAAATTGCTACTACATTGAACAATATCCTTCACATCCCAATATATTCAACTAGATTTAAGGTGCTATACAACGTGTGACATTTAGACCTAGTAGTGTTAAAAAGCTACCACATCTCTGGTTATAGGACACTTACCGCGGTGCAGTGTTTTGTAAATGGAAAAAAATCCTGAACACTATTTACAATTATTATTATTTTTTGACCTTGTTTTTACTCCGTTCTTCTCGCACCCTTCGGTGGCTCTGAGAAAGGTTTTCGGTTAACCCGTCTACTACTACGGGACTGGAGCTGCTAATGTGTGTGCGAACAAAGGCAACGATCAGCGCGCTCTGACAGGAAAGGGAATTCATTTTGATTGACGTCAGAGGCATAGGTCCTCCTTTCTCCGGAGAGAGAGAGCGAGAGAGAAAGAGTAAGTGTGTGTGTGTGTGTGTGTGTGTGTGTGTGTGTGTGTGTGTGTGTGTGTGTGTTTGCACAGCCATACACTATAAGAGACAAGTCAAGGCCACACCATAATGAGGCTAAAGTCACTGTACAACTTTACACTTCGAGGGTCTTTATTGGCATGGGAAACATATGTTAACATTGCCAAAGCAAGTGAAATAGATAATAAACAGAAGAGAAATAAACAATAAAAATGAACAGTAAACATTACACTCACAAAAGTTCCAAAATAATAGATAGATAATGTCATTATGTCTATGCACAGTGTTGTTACGATGTGCAAATACTTAAAGTACAAAAGGGAAAAAGAGCGAGAGACAGACTGACTGAGACAATGAAGGAGAGAGGTAAAGAGAGAGAGACTGAGACAATGAAGGAGAGAGGTAAAGAGAGAGAGAGACAGACAGACTGAGACAATGAAGGAGAGAGGTAAAGAGAGAGAGACAGACTGAGACAATGAAGGAGAGAGGTAGAGAGAGACAGACTGAGACAATGAAGGAGAGAGGTAAAGAGAGAGAGACAGACAGACTGAGACAATGAAGGAGAGAGGTAAAGAGAGAGACAGACTGAGACAATGAAGGAGAGAGGTAAAGAGAGAGAGACAGACAGACTGAGACAATGAAGGAGAGAGGTAAAGAGAGAGAGACAGACAGACTGAGACAATGAAGGAGAGAGGTAGAGAGAGAGAGACAGACAGACTGAGACAATGAAGGAGAGAGGTAAAGAGAGAGAGACAGACAGACTGAGACAATGAAGGAGAGAGGTAGAGAGAGAGAGACAGACAGACTGAGACAATGAAGGAGAGAGGTAAAGAGAGAGAGACAGACAGACTGAGACAATGAAGGAGAGAGGTAGAGAGAGAGAGACAGACAGACTGAGACAATGAAGGAGAGAGGTAGAGAGAGAGAGACAGACAGACTGAGACAATGAAGGAGAGAGGTAAAGAGAGAGAGACAGACAGACTGAGACAATGAAGGAGAGAGGTAGAGAGAGAGAGACTGAGACAATGGAGAGAGGTAAAGAGAGAGACAGACTGAGAAAATGAAGGAGAGAGAGACAGACTGAGACAATGGAGGAGAGAGGTAAAGAGAGAGAGACAGACTGAGACAATGAAGGAGAGAGGTAAAGAGAGAGAGACAGACAGACTGAGACAATGAAGGAGAGAGGTAGAGAGAGAGAGACAGAGACAATGGAGAGAGGTAAAGAGAGAGACAGACTGAGACAATGAAGGAGAGAGGTAAAGAGAGAGAGACAGACAGACTGAGACAATGAAGGAGAGAGGTAGAGAGAGAGAGACAGAGACAATGGAGAGAGGTAAAGAGAGAGACAGACTGAGAAAATGAAGGAGAGAGAGACAGACTGAGACAATGGAGGAGAGAGGTAAAGAGAGAGAGACAGACTGAGACAATGAAGGAGAGAGGTAAAGAGAGAGACAGACTGAGACAATGAAGGAGAGAGGTAAAGAAAGAGAGAGACTGAGACAATGAAGGAGAGAGGTAAAGAGAGAGAGAGACAGACAGAAAATGAAGGAGAGAGGTAAAGAAAGAGAGAGACTGACACAATGAAGGAGAGAGGTAAAGAAAGAGAGACTGAGACAATGAAGGAGAGAGAGACAGACTGAGACAATGAAGGAGAGAGGTAAAGAGAGAGAGACAGACTGAGACAATGAAGGAGAGAGGTAAAGAGAGAGAGACAGACAGACAATGAAGGAGAGAGAGACAAACTGAGAATGAAGGAGAGAGGTAAAAGAGACAGACTGAGACAATGAAGGAGAGAGGTAAAGAGAGAGAGACAGACTGAGACAATGAAGGAGAGAGGTAAAGAGAGAGACTGACACAATGAAGGAGAGAGGTAAAGAGAGACATACAGGTGGTCTCCACGTGTTCCTGTCTGACTTGTACAGTTTATATTACTGCTCATAATCCCTCACTGATGAAAGACAACACACACTATGCTGTTGAAAGACTGTCTGCCAGTCTATATACATTGCCATGTGTTAACATGATCCCTCTAGTCTAGAGGCTACAGATATATGGTAAATACGTGATGGTGTTGAGAGTGGAGTGTGTGTGTGTGTGTGTGTGTGTGTGTGTGTGTGTGTGTGTGTGTGTGTGAAGAGCTGCTTTGTAAAATCAAGCTAAATAAACCAGCACGAAAGTAATGGGGGGAAATGAGGCTGAACGCTACACACACACACGTAAACACACACCAGCGCACACACACACCCGCGTAAACACACCATCGCACACACACACACACATACCCGAGTAAACACACCAGCGCACACACCCGCGTAAACACACACCAGCGCACACACCTACAGGGAGAGAGAAAGAGTGTCTGTGTGTTTACAGTGAACTTGTTTTATGTGTTTGCCTTTTCATGTGTGTAAATGTGTTAGACTTCCTGTTTGTCTGTACAGTGTTTGTCCTCGTTCAATGCTGTTGTTTCCCCTTCTAGCAGATACTGTGTGTCATTAAGCTGCTGTTGTTGCCCCTTCTAGCAGATACTGTGTGTCATTAAGCAGCTGTTGTTCAGGCTGCTCTATCACTTCCTGCAACACGGCCCCCTGAGACACAGGTCTGGGATCAGGTTCCACCACTCACAACCAATGTGCGCAGCTCCCCAGGGACTGCTGCTGCGCAGAAGAAAAATCAGCCGCGCAGAGAAGCACGAGATTCAACCTCCCTCAACTGTCTAGTTTCCCCCTTAGTTAACAATATCAACCCTTTACTGTGGGAATTGTGATCGAATCAACGTAATTATTAGCTACGTTCAATGCAACATACCGAAACAAAACCAACGATTCAAGAGACTTTGTTGTAGACAGAACTCATCAGAGTAGGATTCTAATGCGTTGACATGCACATACTCTAATCTAAACAGACCGGTGCGCCGTAACCAATCAGAGCTGCAGTAGGCCTATATGCAAATAAACCACTGCCATATATGTGCTATTCACGTTGAACGTGACTGTCTTTACAGAATCAGCGGTCGTGAGAAGATGAGCTGTTTTGAGATCAAAGTGAGAGCTGCATTTAGTCACGTGTGCACATTTGTTCATATCCTTTGCTAGTTTGTGAGTTATCAGCCCAGTTATAGATACGTTTGAGTCAGCAATGGGGGAGTGTTTGTTTCCTACAAGACACAACACGTGTGCATTTCTAGACATCATTTGAAAAGTGACTCCGGTAAAGAGCTTTTTTGTCTTAAAGGGGCAGTGTTGTATTTTGAGACAGGCTTGAATAAGCTAAGTAGCCAATCGGCAGAGGGAAGCATAATTAGTCTGATTCTCTGTAATAATGGGATGAGAATAATAATGCATTCTATTTCATAAAGTGGTTTCTTGCATCAAACGACTAGAACAACATTTTCAGTCGCCTCCTTGTCTAAAGGACAAGTGGATTAACAGGTTCATGTCAACAAGCCCTGAATGTGTTTTTCAAACGTCTCATAGAATGTAGCCTACATTGAACACCACACATTGGCTGCTACTGTAGGCTGAATGATAGAACAGATATTTCCATGTTAAAATATTATGGGATGCATTTTCTCCATTGTTTTTGATGGTAGACCTACATTATGATCAAATAGCCACATTAGCCTACTTGACCACTGTTAAAACTGCAACTTAAAGCTGGTAGAGCCTCAGTGTTCACAGTAAAACTGTAACTTAAAGCTGGTACAGCCTCAGTGTTCACAGTAAAACTGTAACTTAAAGCTGGTACAGCCTCAGTGTTCACAGTAAAACTGTAACTTAAAGCTGGTACAGCCTCAGTGTTCACAGTAAAACTGTAACTTAAAGCTGGTACAGCCTCAGTGTTCACAGTAAATCTGTAACTTAAAGCTGGTAGAGCCTCAGTGTTCACAGTAAAACTGTAACTTAAAGCTGGTACAGCCTCAGTGTTCACAGTAAATGCGTGCTGGACCTGAAATTTGCTCAGCCCCGGAAAGAATATTAGAGGGAACATTGCTCACAACTCTGTTGTTAAGGCTCCTCTATCACTTCCTGCAGCATGGCCCCCCTTAGACACAGGTCTCAGATCAGGTTACACCACTCACAACTCAATCATTAATCATTAGGGGAGTCTAATACACAGCTGGCCTTACATCAGTGTCTATGGGCAACTTCATCCTACTTCTGGGGTGTATTCAGGGACGTGAAATACTTTGAACGTTGCAGATAGAAATATATTGAATAGAGTTCACACCATTCTCTGTTCTATTGGACAGGCAATCATGTCTGTTCTACATGATACATTTCTATCTGAATGTTCTGTCGGTTACACCCTCCTGAGAAGACCAATGTTTAGCATATCTCTGTTTAATCAAACTACAACACATGCGGTTCAATGTGCTTATCATAATAATAATAAAGGCTGCTCCTGTAATTCATTGACTGGGGAGTTGTCTCCATCTGGTGGCCACAGCATGTAACTGCATATCTCTGAGCTAGTGAGACCATACACTTGTTCCAGCTTTCACTTTTCACATGTCTACATGTTTGGCATCACTGCCTTTGACAAGTGGGATCTATCTACCATATATCACTTTAAAATATGTGAGAAAATGTCCCCTCAAAACACATTTAAGAATTATTCTAGATCATATTGATTGTGAAGAGATGGTGCAACAAAAGAGAAACCATACCACTGCTCATCTACAGCAATACAGAACGACAGTGTTAAACATTTATTTTGTCATTTTATTTCATATTAATGTCCAGTCCACTTTGTGTTCATATAATAGCCTTGGTTACAGTAGATTCATATTTACAACTGGAGAGATGATCACATTTAAAAGTAACTCAGTTACATTAGATACAAATCTACAACTGGAGAGATGATCACATTAAAAGTAACTTAGTTACATTAGATACAAATCTACAACTGGAGAGATGATCACATTAAAAGTAACTTAGTTACATTAGATACAAATCTACAACTGGAGAGATGATCACATTAAAAGTAACTTAGTTACATTAGATACAAATCTACAACTGGAGAGATGATCACATTAAAAGTAAGGCCGGGATTCACTATTCACCTTTTAAAGGGAAAGTTCCCGCGATCGCAGAAGACCGCATTCTCGGCAAATTCTGCACATGTCGGCTCCATTGTCAATTACCTTTAAATGTCATCCGTGCTACAATGCAGATCTAGCGCTGATCTGATTGAATCCCGGCACTGAGACATCGGTCTGCACTGAAACTAGCTTAGCTTCGTAACCAAACTAGTCAAACGAACTAAAATGGGTCCATTTATGAATTCCTCTAAAAAGAGATGAATGTTTGAGGACAATGAAAGTGGGATTCAACCACAAACAATAATATAATTACACAAAATATAAACAAATCTAGAGCTTAACCTGGCTCCTCCCATTTCTTCCTTCAACTCAGAGTTCTGTTCTGGACAGCAGAGACAGACAAAGCTAGCTGGGTGTGTCTTACTTTCCAACCGGAAATTGTGACAGAATAAAAACCAAATATTTAAATACTAGAAGAACACAGTTTGTAAACAAATTGCTAATAATATCACAGAATAATATAACTCAGTCATAATCACATAAATAGTGGTTTTATCTTAATGGCGAACCGTTCAGGCATTTGTTGGCCTACACATTGACACAAGTCTCTCTCTGCAGTCTAGGCAACATTTATGCTGTAGAGTTCAGTCAACCCAATGTAATGCACCCAATTCCCAATGTGTCTCCTCTTCCCTCATTACAAAGGACTTCAGTAACTCGTATCTCTTCATCTGAAAATCCATTGAGATCCTGGACTTTCCTTCTCTACCTCTGTGACGCCCATCACACTAATTTGAGTGTTTGTCTCTGTTTCTCAGTGTCTCTTCATCTCACGGTCAGAGGACTTTGATTCATCCCTTCAGTCTGTCCATCATTCAGACGTCCGTGTCTATGACCTGATGTGGTTCCTACGTACCTCATTTATACATCTGAGAAGCTGGCTTCTATACTCTCAAAAGGGCTATGTAGAACCATTTGTCCCTGTTGAACCCTCTGGAAAAGGTTCCAGGTAAGAACCAGGTCAGGTCAGACGATAACCCCTTTAGGTTCCAAACAGCAGCCTTTCAAGAGTTCTATTTGGAACAAGAGGTTCTATCTGGAACCAAAAAGGGTTCTTTATTGTGCCTTGGAGTTAGATCTTAGCGCAGCATCTGCTGTGACCGTGAAGTCCGGTCCGTGAGAGGAAGACTCGGCCACAGGGGTCACATCTGTAAGCCGGCCCGGATGTTGTGGTGTCCTGACGTTCTTACCTCAGTGAGATCTAATAAAACTAGGATCAGATCCTTCCCTATACAATTTATTGTATTCATTATGACATAAAAAAAACCTCAAAACTGATCCTAGATCAGTACTCCTACTTTGAGACACTTTGTGGATACAGGCCCACATCTCAGTCTTTTGGGAAACAATCCACCCTGTTTTTCTGTGGAGGGTGAAGAGGTGGGGTTCGGTGTGTGGCGGTTGGGCCAGTGAATGTTTCTTACTAGTTGCTGTAGAAGGAAAAAAAAACTTTCAGTAAAGTCACAGCTCTGAGAAACCTTTAGGAGCCATGGAAACTAGAGCCATGGAAACAAGAGCCATGGAAACAAGTGGAACTGAGTCAATTATCCTGGCTAAATACTTCAACATGATTTATCCTCATCCTAAGGTACTGTAATAATCCATAGTAGTGGTATATGGAGGTGTAGCAGATATGGGACGGTCATGGCTGCTCATGGTCACGTGATGAGGGAGCCCCGCTTGTGACTTCACAATAAGTGTTGGCCCTCAGACACACAGGGAATTTCCTCTTTGTCTAATGGTTAAGATGATGGTTTGTCCCGTGGGAGACCAGGGTTCAGATCCTGCCGGGGACAGAGGCTTTCTGTGTTTTTCTCAGAATTGTTTCGGAGCCACTGCAGCCTTTTATCTTGATTGGCTGGTGAAGCTCTGTCACATGACACACCATAACGAGCAGCCGAGCAGCAGCGGGAGGTCGTCCTATCGCCTCTCACCACAAAACATTGGCTGGTGAAGCTCTGTCACATGACACACCATAACGAACGTCAGCCGAGCAGCAGCGGGGGGTCCTCCTATCGCTTCTCACCACAGAACATTGGCTGCCATTTTCTATTAATTTCCCACAATGAAATTGTCTCCGGGCTGATGATCTACTGCGCACGGCCAACATTGGTTATGGTGTGTCCCTGTGCCAGACCTTTACCAACCTTGAGGTACTTAAGAACATTGTTGTGAAGGTTCTGTGTGGTTCTGTGTGGTTCTCAGAAGTTGCTGAAGATCTCCTGTTTCTTGCTCCAGTCCATAGGGGGCGCTTTCTTCTTGCCATGTTGGGCCCTCTCTTTGGCCTCGGCTGCCGTGGGGCTCAGATGCAGACCGCTGTCCAGGAACGGGTCTGAAACACGGCGCTCATAATCCTCAGGGACCTAGAGAGATACACGTACGCAGGCATGCACACACACACACACACACACACACACACACACACACACACACACACACACACACACACACACATTCAGATACACGTACGCAGGCACACACACACACACATACATACAGGTATTCAGATACACGTACGCAGGCACACACACATACATACAGGTATTCAGATACACGTACACAGGCACACACACACACACACACACACACACACACACACACACACACACACACACACACACACTCACCTGAATGCTCATATCTGAGCTGCTGAATTCTGATTGGGTAGTCGAGCCACGTGAGTACTGGGAATTGGTCTGTGAATTGGGCGAGCCATTTGTGATTGGTGAGCCCATCAGGGTGACGTTGATGATTGGTGGATCCATTGGAGTGAGGTCAGTGGTTGAAGAGGGGGTGGGTGGGGCGCTGTCTGTCATTGGCTCGTCCACATAGACCTCTGGAACGCAGGAACAAACCACATGAGCAACTTGACAAAATCTTTACAGATGAATCCTTCAAACTGAAATATGTTTGTGGTCATTAATGGTTTAGATGCAAATATGAGAGAGAGAGAGCACACACAGAGAGAGAGAGAGCACACAGAGAGAGAGAGAGCACACAGAGAGAGAGAGAGAGAGAGAGAGAGAGAGAGAGAGAGCAGAGAGAGAGAACACCGAGAGTGAGAGATAGATAGAGAGAGAGAGAGAGAGAGCACACAGAGAGAGAGAACACCGAGAGTGAGAGATAGAGAGAGAGAGAGAGAGAGAGCACACAGAGAGAGAGAGAGAACACACAGAGATAGAGAGAGAACACACACAGAGAGAGAGAGAGCACACAGAGAGAGAGAGAGAGAGCACAGAGAGAGAGAGAGAGAGAACACACAGAGAGAGAGAGAGCACACAGAGAGAGAGAGAGAGCACACAGAGAGAGAGAGAGAGAGAGAGAACACACAGAGAGAGAGAGAGAGCAAGAGAGAGAGATGACCTTTGACATGTGTGCTGGTGGGCGTGACCCCGAGCCTCTTGAACAGCTCGTCTGTTTCCGCGTCGACCACCAGGAGGCGTGTCTCGTCCCCCCCGCCACGTATAAACGCCACCACCTCTGAGTGTCTCAACGCCTCGATGTTCACTCCATTCACCTGGGGGAGGAGAGGAGGATGAATTCATGAGTGAATGGATGTTATTAGCCACATGTAAAATGTTTATAGAGCTGCCTGAACCATTGGCCTCCATTTACCTGGGGGAGGAGAGGAGTAGTTTTACAGGCAGACATTGGAAATAACTATTTGTTCTTAACTGACCTGCAGGAAATCTGTCAGGTATCCAGAATCTCTGATTTATGCATCTAGGACTGATTTTAAACTAGATTTGAAGATACTTGCTTTATTGCTAAATGTATGTGTGTATGTTGTGTGTATGTCAATTGTGACAAAAAAAAATTGATGTATATGATCACTACCAAGTTGGTTTTTAGCAAGTTATACAAAGCTGCAGTTACACAACCTGTCCAGTAGTTAGCACATGACTCCAGCCCCTGTGACTGGGATGTAAGCGAGAGAGAGAAGGCAGTGATCTGTAATCTGATTTCGTTAAGCTCCGTGGCAACTTTAATTTTGCATATCTCTCTCTCTCTCTCTCACTCTTTCTCTCATCCTACACATTCCTAATGTGTCCTGAATCACACACACACACAAATGCACCCCCACCCTCCCTCCCACACTAACCCTACAGGGTAACCTAACCTGCCAAAGTCCATGTAATAAGCTCTTATCTAAGCTAATCTCATCTCTGTGTGTGTGTGTCTAAGGTAACACACACACACATACACACACAGACTGTCTCTCTCTCTCTCTCGATCTGGCCCTACCTCCACCAGCCTGTCCCGGGATCTGAGGTCTGCGTGTTGGGCGGGGGACCCGGGATCCACGCTGCGTATGAACTGTCCTCGCCGTGTTCTGTCACTGTGCAGGTTGAACCCGTATCCCAGCTCCCCCTTCACCATGTGACACAGCCGGGGGAGGAGCTCCACCGTCGCCATGGGAAACTCTGTATCTAACGACGCTGTCTCCGATGGCAACTACAGATAGAGAGACAGAGAGAGAGAGGAAACACAATGACAGAAAAGGTTTGACATTGTAATTTAAAATCTAAGTTCTAATTTGGTTCAGTAGTGGTGGAACGTAACTCAAGAGTATTCTGATGGCAGCTTTGAGAGTGAAGACCATAACAAACAGACAGAGAGTGAAGACCTTAACAAACAGACAGTGAGTGAAGACCATAACAAACAGACAGTGAGTGAAGACCATAACAAACGGACAGTGAGTGAAGACCATAATGAACAGACAGTAAAGACCATAACAAACAAACAGACAGTGAGTGAAGACCATAACAAACAAACAGACAGTGAGTGAAGACCATAACAAACAGACAGAGAGTGAAGACCATAACAGACAGACAGTGAGTGAAGACCATAACAGACAGACAGTGAGTGAAGACCATAACAAACAGACAGTGAGTGAAGACCATAACAAACAGACAGTGAGTGAAGACCATAACAAACAGACAGTGAGTGAAGACCATAACAAACAGACAGTGAGTGAAGACCATAACAAACAGACAGTGCAGACCATAACAAAACAGACAGTGAAGACCTTAACAAACAGACAGTGAAGACCATAACAAACAAACAGACAGTGAGTGAAACCCATAACAAACAGACAGTGAGTGAAGACCATAACAAACAGACAGTGAGTGAAGACCATAACAAACAGACAGTGAGTGAAGACCATAACAAACAGACAGTGAGTGAAGACCATAACAAACAGACAGTGAGTGAAGACCATACAAACAGACAGTGAGTGAAGACCATAACAAACAGACAGTGAGTGAAGACAATATCAAAACAGACAGAGAGTGAAGACCATAACAAACAGACAGTGAGTGAAGACCATAACAAACAGACAGAGAGTGAAGACCATAACAAACAGACAGTGAGTGAAGACCATAACAAACAGACAGTGAGTGAAGACCATAACAAACAGACAGTGAGTGAAGACCATAACAAACAGACAGTGAGTGAAGACCATACAAACAGACAGTGAGTGAAGACCATACAAACAGACAGTGAGTGAAGACCATAACAAACAGACAGTGAGTGAAGACCATAACAAACAGACAGTGAGTGAAGACCATAACAAACAGACAGTGAAGACCATAACAAACAGACAGAGAGTAAAGACCTTAACAAACAGACAGAGAGTGAAGACCATAACAAACAGACAGTGAGTGAAGACCATAACAAACAGACAGTGAGTGAAGACCATAACAAACAGACAGTGAGTGAAGACCATACAAACAGACAGTGAGTGAAGACCATACAAACAGACAGTGAGTGAAGACCATAACAAACAGACAGTGAGTGAAGACCATAACAAACAGACAGTGAGTGAAGACAATATCAAAACAGACAGAGAGTGAAGACCATAACAAACAGACAGTGAAGACCTTAACAAACAGACAGTGAAGACCATAACAAACAGACAGTGAGTGAAGACCATAACAAACACAGTGAAGACCATAACAAACAAACAGACAGTGAGTGAAGACCATAACAAACAGACAGAGAGTGAAGACCATAACAAACAGACAGTGAGTGAAGACCATAACAAACAGACAGAGAGTGAAGACCATAACAAACAGACAGTGAGTGAAGACCATAACAAACAGACAGAGAGTGAAGACCATAACAAACAGACAGAGAGTGAAGACCATAACAAACAGACAGTGAGTGAAGACCATAACAAACAGACAGTGAAGACCATAACAAACAGACAGAGAGTAAAGACCTTAACAAACAGACAGAGAGTGAAGACCATAATGAACAGACAGTGAGTGAAGACCATAACAAACAGACAGAGAGTGAAGACCATAACAAACAGACAGTGAGTGAAGACCATAACAAACAGACAGTGAGTGAAGACCATAACAAACAGACAGTGAAGACCATAAAACAGACAGTGAAGACCATAAAACAGACAGAGTGAAGACCATAACAAACAGCCAGTGAGTGAAGACCATAACAAACAGACAGAGAGTGAAGACCATAACAAACAGACAGTGAGTGAAGACCATAATGAACAGACAGAGAGTGAAGACCATAACAAACAGACAGTGAGTGAAGACCATAACAAACAGACAGTGAGTGAAGACCATAACAAACAGACAGCGAGTGAAGACCATAACAAACAGACAGTGAGTGAAGACCATAACAAACAAACAGAGAGTGAAGACCATAACAAACAGACAGTGAGTGAAGACCATAACAAACAAACAGACAGTGAAGACCATAACAAACAGACAGTGAGTGAAGACCATAACAAACAGACAGTGAAGACCATAACAAACAGACAGAGAGTAAAGACCTTAACAAACAGACAGAGAGTGAAGACCATAATGAACAGACAGTGAGTGAAGACCATAACAAACAGACAGAGAGTGAAGACCATAACAAACAGACAGTGAGTGAAGACCATAACAAACAGACAGTGAGTGAAGACCATAACAAACAGACAGTGAAGACCATAAAACAGACAGTGAAGACCATAAAACAGACAGAGTGAAGACCATAACAAACAGACAGTGAGTGAAGACCATAATGAACAGACAGAGAGTGAAGACCTTAACAAACAGCCAGTGAGTGAAGACCATAACAAACAGACAGTGAGTGAAGACCATAACAAACAGACAGAGAGTGAAGACCATAACAAACAGACAGAGAGTGAAGACCATAACAAACAGACAGTGAGTGAAGACCATAACAAACAGACAGTGAAGACCATAACAAACAGACAGAGAGTAAAGACCTTAACAAACAGACAGAGAGTGAAGACCATAATGAACAGACAGTGAGTGAAGACCATAACAAACAGACAGAGAGTGAAGACCATAACAAACAGACAGTGAGTGAAGACCATAACAAACAGACAGTGAAGACCATAAAGCAGACAGTGAAGACCATAAAACAGACAGAGTGAAGACCATAAAACAGACAGAGTGAAGACCATAACAAACAGACAGTGAGTGAAGACCATAATGAACAGACAGAGAGTGAAGACCTTAACAAACAGCCAGTGAGTGAAGACCATAACAAACAGACAGAGAGTGAAGACCATAACAAACAGACAGTGAGTGAAGACCATAATGAACAGACAGAGAGTGAAGACCATAACAAACAGACAGTGAGTGAAGACCATAACAAACAGACAGAGAGTGAAGACCATAACAAACAGACAGTGAGTGAAGACCATAACAAACAGACAGTGAGTGAAGACCATAACAAACAGACAGTGAAGACCATAACAAACAGACAGAGAGTAAAGACCTTAACAAACAGACAGAGAGTGAAGACCATAATGAACAGACAGTGAGTGAAGACCATAACAAACAGACAGAGAGTGAAGACCATAACAAACAGACAGTGAGTGAAGACCATAACAAACAGACAGTGAAGACCATAAAGCAGACAGTGAAGACCATAAAACAGACAGAGTGAAGACCATAAAACAGACAGAGTGAAGACCATAACAAACAGACAGTGAGTGAAGACCATAATGAACAGACAGAGAGTGAAGACCTTAACAAACAGCCAGTGAGTGAAGACCATAACAAACAGACAGAGAGTGAAGACCATAACAAACAGACAGTGAGTGAAGACCATAATGAACAGACAGAGAGTGAAGACCATAACAAACAGACAGTGAGTGAAGACCATAACAAACAGACAGAGAGTGAAGACCATAACAAACAGACAGTGAGTGAAGACCATAACAAACAAACAGAGAGTGAAGACCATAACAAACAGACAGTGAAGACCATAACAAACAGACAGTGAGTGAAGACCATAATGAACAGACAGAGAGTGAAGACCATAACAAACAGACAGTGTGTCTGTGGGGGTATGTCTCTATCAGTTTTGCACATCGAGAGACTGACATTTTTTCCCATTCCTCCTTGCAAAACAGCTCGAGCTCAGTGAGGTTGGATGGAGAGCATTTGTGAACAGCAGTTTTCAGTTTTTTCCACAGATTCTCGATTGGATTCAGGTCTGGACTTTGACTTGGCCATTCTAACACCTGGATATGTTTATTTTTGAACCATTCCATTGTAGATTTTGCTTTATGTTTTGGATCATTGTCTTGTTGGAAGACAAATCTCCGTCCCAGTCTCAGGTCTTTTGCAGACTCCATCAGGCTTTCTTCCAGAATGGTCCTGTATTTGGCTCCATCCATCTTCCCATCAATTTTAACCATCTTCCCTGTCCCTGCTGAAGAAAAGCAGGCCCAAACCATGATGCTGCCACCACCATGTTTGACAGTGGGGATGGTGTGTTCAGCTGTGTTGCTTTTACGCCAAACATAACGTTTTGCATTGTTGCCAAAAAGTTCAATTTTGGTTTCATCTGACCAGAGCACCTTCTTCCACATGTTTGGTGTGTCTCCCAGGTGGCTTGTGGCAAACTTTAAACAACACTTTTTATGGATATCTTTAAGAAATGGCTTTCTTCTTGCCACTCTTCCATAAAGGCCAGATTTGTGCAATATACGACTGATTGTTGTCCTATGGACAGAGTCTCCCACCTCAGCTGTAGATCTCTGCAGTTCATCCAGAGTGATCATGGGCCTCTTGGCTGCATCTCTGATCAGTCTTCTCCTTGTATGAGCTAAAAGTTTAGAGGGACGGCCAGGTCTTGGTAGATTTGCAGTGGTCTGTACTCCTTCCATTTCAATATTATCGCTTGCACAGTGCTCCTTGGGATGTTTAAAGCTTGGGAAATCTTTTTGTATCCAAATCCGGCTTTAAACTTCTTCACAACAGTATCTCGGACCTGCCTGGTGTGTTCCTTGTTCTTCATGATGCTCTCTGCGCTTTTGACGGACCTCTGAGACTATCACAGTGCCGGTGCATTTATACGGAGACTTGATTACACACAGGTGGATTGTATTTATCATTAGTCATTTAGGTCAACATTGGATCGTTCAGAGATCCTCACTGAACTTCTGGAGAGAGTTTGCTGCACTGAAAGTAAAGGGGCTGAATAATTTTGCACGCCCAATTTTTCAGTTTTTGATTTGTTAAAAAAGTTTGAAATATCCAATAAATGTCGTTCCACTTCATGATTGTGTCCCACTTGTTGTTGATTCTTCACAAAAAAATACAGTTTTATATCTTTATGTTTGAAGCCTGAAATGTGGCAAAAGGTCGCAAAGTTCAAGGGGGCCGAATACTTTCGCAAGGCACTGTAGATGTATATGTAAGTTATTAGTTAATCTCTTCAGATATATTTCACTGAGACCCTCCCCACCTACCTACCTACCTATCTACATATACAAATAAAAAAAATCTTCATAATTACATATATTTCAGCAGTTAGGGGGGGAAAAAATGCATGAGCACAAAAATCTATAGTTGATGAGATTAATGAGATAGAGTGAAAGAGGTGTGTGTTGTTACAGAGACCCGTGCTGCCACACAGTGTGTGACAGCTCTCTCCCTCACACACACACACACACCCCCCACACACCGTTCTCTGTCCCCGTCCTAACCCGTTCTCTCTCGCTGCTCCAGAGTTGAAACAGGGATAATGTTGTGGTAATGTGATCAGTCTTCTATAAGCGTGACCCAGTACTCTTTGTGTGACTCAGAATATCTGGAAACACACACACCTGCACACATACACACATACACACACACACCTACACACACACACCTATACACCTACACACCTACACACACACACACACACACACACACACCTACACACACACACCTACATACACACACCTACACACATACACACACACACACACACCTACACACACACACACCTACACACATACACACACACACACCTACACACATACACACACCTACACACCCACACACACAATGCGGATGTGTGTGTCGCCGTTTGTCACAGTTTGTGCCATGGCAACAAACCAGAACACCTTGACGACTGGTTGCCATGGCTGACAGGGTGTTTAAGGTGAGTTGGAGTGTTAATGCTCCAGGACATGGGAGGAAGGGAGGGAGGGAGGGAGGGAGGGAGGGAGGGAGGGAGGGAGGGAGGGAGGGAGGGAGGGAGGGAGGGGGAGGGAGAGAGGGACTTCTGATGTCTTGGTTGGCCTCTTTATGTCCTCCCTACACCAGCTAAATCCAGAACCATATATACACTCTATATCTGTCTCTGTCCTAATCAACCAACCGACACACACCAGTCCCAAAACATCTGTCTGGTACCAACATCAAACTGACCTCAAAAGCTCAAAGCCTGTCTATCTCCCTGGAGGGTATTTATTTGGGGGTCAACTGGGGAATATCTCTGAAGTCACAGTTTTCCATGGCAAGGAAGAGGAGGCTGAAGAGGAGGCTGAAGAGGAAGGTGAAGAGGAGGCCGAAGAGGAGGCTGAAGAGGAGGCTGAAGAGGAGGCCGAAGAGGAGGGTGAAGAGGAGGCCGAAGAGGAGGGTGAAGAGGAGGCTGAAGAGGAAGGTGAAGAGGAGGCTGAAGAGGAGGCCGAAGAGGAGGCTGAAGAGGAGGCTGAAGAGGAGGCTGAAGAGGAAGGTGAAGAGCAGGCTGAAGAGGAGGCCGAAGAGGAGGCCGAAGAGGAGGCCGAAGAGAAGGCTGAAGAGGAAGGTGAAGAGGAGGCCGAAGAGGAGGCCGAAGAGGAGGCTGAAGAGGAGGCCGAAGAGGAGGGTGAGTCAGGATTAGATGTGTGATGAGGGTCAGGGTTAAATTAGTTTCCTGTAGCAACAGATTTAGAAGTCTAGATAATGACGGTTGGAGTTGGAGGTGAGAGATCAGCCGGTAATAGATAACAGTAACCAGACAGTCAGATTGATCAGTCCGTAATAGATACCAGTAACCAGACAGTCAGATTGATTAGCCGGTAATAGATACCAGTAACCAGACAGTCAGATTGATCAGCCGGAAATAGATACCAGTAACCAGACAGTTAGATTGATCAGACGGAAATAGATACCAGTAACCAGACAGTCAGATTGATCAGCCGGTAATAGATAACAGTAACCAGACAGTCAGATTGATCAGTCCGTAATAGATACCAGTAACCAGGCAGTCAGATTGATTAGCCGGTAATAGATACCAGTAACCAGACAGTCAGATTGATCAGCCGGAAATAGATACCAGTAACCAGACAGTTAGATTGATCAGACGGAAATAGATACCAGTAACCAGACAGTCAGATTGATCAGCCCGTAATAGATACCAGTAACCAGACAGTCAGATTGATCAGCCCGTAATAGATACCAGTAACCAGACAGTCAGATTGATCAGCCGGTAATAGATACCAGTAACCAGACAGTCAGATTGATCAGCCCGTAATAGATACCAGTAACCAGACAGTCAGATTGATCAGCCGGTAATAGATACCGGTAACCAGACAGCCAGATTGATCAACCGGTAACCAGACAGTCAGATTGATCAGCCGGTAACCAGACAGTCAGATTGATCAGCCGGTAACAGATACCAGTAACCAGACAGTCAGATTGATCAACCGGTAACCAGACAGTCAGATGTATCAGCCGGTAATAGATACCAGTAACCAGACAGTCAGATTGATCAGCCGGTAATAGATACCAGTAACCAGACAGTCAGATTGATCAGCCCGTAATAGATACCAGTAACCAGACAGTCAGATTGATCAGCCGGTAACAGATACCAGTAACCAGACAGTCAGATTGATCAACCGGTAACCAGACAGTCAGATGTATCAGCCGGTAATAGATACCAGTAACCAGACAGTCAGATTGATCAGCCGGTAATAGATACTGGTAACCAGACAGTCAGATTGATCAGCCCGTAATAGATACCAGTAACCAGACAGTCAGATTGATCAGCCGGTAATAGATACCGGTAACCAGACAGCCAGATTGATCAACAGGTAACCAGACAGCCAGATAGATCAACCGGAAACCAGACAGTCAGATTGATCAGCCGGTAACAGATACCAGTAACCAGACAGTCAGATAGATCAACCGGAAACCAGACAGTCAGATTGATCAGCCGGTAACCAGACAGTCAGATTGATCAGCCGGTAATAGATACCAGTAACCAGACAGTCAGATTGATCAACCGGTAACCAGACAGTTAGATTGATCAGCTAGTACTGGAGCAGAGTGTTCCTATGAAGATAACAGTCTGGTTATGTAATGCAATAAGGGCGTCTGCCAGGATAACACAATATGCTACGGAACAATGCCCGCTGTGTGTGGGTGTGTGGGTGTGTGGGTGTGTGGGTGTGTGGGTGTGTGTGCGCGTGTGCGTGTGTGTGTGTGTGTGTGTATGTGTGTGTGTGTGTATGTGTGTGTGTGTGTGTCTGCAGACAAATGAAGAGCATTAGGCATATAGGTGTTGACCATCACATGGGGAACTATTTATAGTTCTAGAAATTAATTTCAACAAATACACTGTCTCTATAATCCCTCTAACTAAACCATACTGTCTCTATAATCCCTCTAACTAAACCATACTGTCTGTAATCCCTCTAACTAAACCACACTGTCTCTGTAATCCCTCCAACTAAACCACACTGTCTCTGTAATCCCTCTAACTAAACCACACTGTCTCTGTAATCCCTCTAACTAAACCATACTGTCTCTGTAATCCCTCTAACTAAACCATACTGTCTGTAATCCCTCTAACTAAACCATACTGTCTGTAATCCCTCTAACTAAACCATACTGTCTCTATAATCCCTCTAACTAAACCATACTGTCTGTAATCCCTCTAACTAAACCATACTGTCTCTATAATCCCTCTAACTAAACCATACTGTCTGTAATCCCTCTAACTAAACCATACTGTCTGTAATCCCTCTAACTAAACCACACTGTCTCTGTAATCCCTCCAACTAAACCACACTGTCTCTGTAATCCCTCTAACTAAACCACACTGTCTCTGTAATCCCTCTAACTAAACCATACTGTCTCTGTAATCCCTCTAACTAAACCATACTGTCTGTAATCCCTCTAACTAAACCATACTGTCTCTGTAATCCCTCTAACTAAACCATACTGTCTCTGTAATCCCTCTAACTAAACCACACTGTCTCTGTAATCCCTCTAACTAAACCATACTGTCTCTGTAATCCCTCTAACTAAACCATACTGTCTGTAATCCCTCTAACTAAACCATACTGTCTGTAATCCCTCTAACTAAACCATACTGTCTCTATAATCCCTCTAACTAAACCATACTGTCTGTAATCCCTCTAACTAAACCATACTGTCTCTATAATCCCTCTAACTAAACCATACTGTCTGTAATCCCTCTAACTAAACCATACTGTCTGTAATCCCTCTAACTAAACCACACTGTCTCTGTAATCCCTCCAACTAAACCACACTGTCTCTGTAATCCCTCTAACTAAACCACACTGTCTCTGTAATCCCTCTAACTAAACCATACTGTCTCTGTAATCCCTCTAACTAAACCATACTGTCTGTAATCCCTCTAACTAAACCATACTGTCTCTGTAATCCCTCTAACTAAACCATACTGTCTCTGTAATCCCTCTAACTAAACCATACTGTCTCTGTAATCCCTCTAACTAAACCACACTGTCTCTGTAATCCCTCTAACTAAACCATACTGTCTCTGTAATCCCTCTAACTAAATCATACTGTCTCTATAATCCCTCTAAACCATACTGTCTCTGTAATCCCTCTAACTAAATCATACTGTCTCTATAATCCCTCTAAACCATACTGTCTCTGTAATCCCTCTAACTAAACCATACTGTCTCTGTAATCCCTCTAACTAAACCATACTGTCTCTGTAATCCCTCTAAACCATACTGTCTCTATAATCCCTCTAAACCATACTGTCTCTGTAATCCCTCTAAACCATACTGTCTCTATAATCCCTCTAAACCATACTGTCTCTATAATCCCTCTAAACCATACTGTCTCTGTAATCCCTCTAACTAAATCATACTGTCTCTGTAATCCCTCTAAACCATACTGTCTCTATAATCCCTCTAAACCATACTGTCTCTATAATCCCTCTAAACCATACTGTCTCTATAATCCCTCTAAACCATACTGTCTCTGTAATCCTTCTAAACCATACTGTCTCTATAATCCCTCTAAACCATACTGTCTCTATAATCCCTCTAAACCATACTGTCTCTGTAATCCCTCTAAACCATACTGTCTCTATAATCCCTCTAAACCATACTGTCTCTATAATCCCTCTAAATCATACTGTCTCTGTAATCCCTCTAAACCATACTGTCTCTGTAATCCCTCTAACTAAATCATACTGTCTCTATAATCCCTCTAAACCATACTGTCTCTGTAATCCCTCTAACTAAACCATACTGTCTCTGTAATCCCTCTAACTAAACCATACTGTCTCTGTAATCCCTCTAACTAAACCATACTCTCTCTGTAATCCCTCTAAACCATACTGTCTCTGTAATCCTTCTAAACCATACTGTCTCTGTAATCCCTCTAAACCATACTGTCTCTGTAATCCCTCTAACTAAATCATACTGTCTCTATAATCCCTCTAAACCATACTGTCTCTGTAATCCCTCTAACTAAATCATACTGTCTCTATAATCCCTCTAAACCATACTGTCTCTGTAATCCCTCTAAACCATACTGTCTCTGTAATCCTTCTAAACCATACTGTCTCTATAATCCCTATAACTAAACCATACTGTCTCTGTAATCCCTCTAAACCATACTGTCTCTGTAATCCCTCTAACTAAATCATACTGTCTCTATAATCCCTCTAAACCATACTGTCTCTGTAATCCTTCTAAACCATACTGTCTCTGTAATCCCTCTAAACCATACTGTCTCTGTAATCCCTCTAACTAAATCATACTGTCTCTATAATCCCTCTAAACCATACTGTCTCTGTAATCCTTCTAAACCATACTGTCTCTGTAATCCCTCTAAACCATACTGTCTCTGTAATCCCTCTAACTAAATCATACTGTCTCTATAATCCCTCTAAACCATACTGTCTCTGTAATCCTTCTAAACCATACTGTCTCTGTAATCCCTCTAAACCATACTGTCTCTGTAATCCCTCTAACTAAATCATACTGTCTCTATAATCCCTCTAAACCATACTGTCTCTGTAATCCTTCTAAACCATACTGTCTCTGTAATCCCTCTAAACCATACTGTCTCTGTAATCCCTCTAACTAAATCATACTGTCTCTATAATCCCTCTAAACCATACTGTCTCTGTAATCCTTCTAAACCATACTGTCTCTGTAATCCTTCTAAACCATACTGTCTCTGTAATCCCTCTAACTAAAACAACTTCCTACGGGTTTCAATCAGAGGCACATAGCACTTGAAATATAAAAGTACTTTCTGATTGCTTCTACACCTTCAATGCTTGCTGATTGTGGTTTTAGGCTGGGTTTCTGTACAGCACTTTGAGATATCAGCTGATGTACGAAGGGCTATATAAATACATTTGATTTGATTTGATTGAGCTGAAATCTGCAGCGTTTATCGTGAATAGGATATCATTAACGGTAGTTCAATGCGCTCGTCGCCAACATGCTGTATACGGGAAGTATTCAGACCCCTTGACGTTTTAAAACCTTTTGATACGTTACAGCCTCATTCTAGAATCCCCCTCATCAACCTACACACTCCATTATGACAAAGCACAAACAGGTTCTTATACATTTTTGCACATTTTTTTTTTTTAAACCCTGAAATATCACATTTACATAAGTATTCAGACCCTTTACTCAGTACTTTGTTGAAGCACCTTAGGCAGCGATTACAACCTTGAGTCTTCTTGGGTTTGAGACTACAAGCTTGGCACACCTGTATTTGGGAGGTTTCTCCCATTCTTCTCTGCAGATCCTCTCAAACTCTGTCAGGTTGGATGGGGAGTGTCGCTGCACAGCTATTTTCAGGTCTCTCCAGAGATTTTAGATCGGGTTCAAGTCTGGGCTCTGGCTCAGGCTGGGCCACTCAATGACATTCAGAGACTTATCCCGAAGCCACTCCTGCGTTGTCTTGGCTGTGTGCTTAGGGTCGTTGTCCTGTTGGAAGGTGAACCTTTGCCCCAGTCTGAGGTCCTGAGCGTTCTGGAGCAGGTTTTCATCAAGGATCTCTCTGTACTTTGCTCTGTTCATCTTTGCCTCGATCCTGACTAGTCTCCAAGTCCCTGCCGCTGAAAAACATCCCCACAGCATGCTGCCACCACCATGCTTCACCGTAGGGATGGTGCCAGGTTTCCTCCAGACGTGATGCTTGGCATTCAGGCCAAAGAGTTCAATCTTGGTTTCATCAGTCCAGAGAATCTTGTTTCTGATGGTCTGAGTCCTTTAGGTGCCTTTTGGTAAACTCCAAGCGGGCTGTCATGTGCCTTTTTACTGAGGAGTGGCTTTCGTCTGGCCTCTCTACCATAAAGGCCTGTTTGGTGGAGTGGTGCAGAGATGGTTATCTTTCTGGAAGGTTCTCCCAACGCCACAGAGGAACTCTGGAGCTCTGTCAATTTCAAGTCTCAGAGCAAAGGGTCTGAATACTTATGTAAATAAGGTATTTCTGTTTTCGCTTTGTCATTATCGGGTATTGCATGTAGATAGATTTTTTATTATTATTTTTATCCTTAAATAAACTTTCAGAATGCACTGTAGATGTGAACTAGGCCACAGACAGGGGAACGTGGATATAGCAACACTGTGTGTGTCTGTGCTCCCCGTCTGTAAAACAACGCCCCTCCTCCTGCTTCGTTTCATTTCAGAGTGTATTGTAGAAGCTGCAGTACAGTATGTATGTCATCTGATAGGGCTGCATCAGTTCCCCAGCAGTGACGCAACACCCTTCACACCTCCACAGGTAGGCCTACAGGGTGAAGAACATGCAAACAGCAGACAAAAGGGGAGAGTATGTGTTATGTGTGAGTGTGTGTGTGTGTGTGTGTGTGTGTGTGTGTGTGTGTGTGTGTGTGTGTGTGTGTGTGTGTGTGTGTGTGTGTGTGTGTGTGTGTGTGAGAATGAGCAAGAAAAGGAGAAAGGGGGGAGAAATATCTGCTCAGTTTGAATACCTGTAGAATGTTGGGCCACCCACCACAGTTTGAATATCTGTAGAATGTTGGGCCACCCACCACAGTTTGAATACCTCTAGAATGTTGGGCCACCCACCACAGTTTGAATACCTGTAGAATGTTGGGCCACCCACCACAGTTTGAATACCTGTAGAATGTTGGGCCACCCACCACAGTTTGAATACCTGTAGAATGTTGGGCCACCCACCACAGTTTGAATACCTGTAGAATGTTGGGCCTCCCACCACAGTTTGAATACCTGTAGAATGTTGGGCCACCCACCACAGTTTGAATACCTGTAGAATGTTGGGCCACCCACCACAGTTTGAATACCTGTAGAATGTTGGGCCACCCACCACAGTTTGAATACCTCTAGAATGTTGGGCCACCCACCACAGTTTGAATACCTGTAGAATGTTGGGCCACCCACCACAGTTTGAATACCTCTAGAATGTTGGGCCTCCCACCACAGTTTGAATACCTGTAGAATGTTGGGCCACCCACCACAGTTTGAATTCCTGTAGAATGTTGGGCCTCCCACCACAGTTTGAATACCTGTAGAATGTTGGGCCACCCACCACAGTTTGAATACCTGTAGAATGTTGGGCCACCCACCACAGTTTGAATACCTGTAGAATGTTGGGCCTCCCACCACAGTTTGAATACCTGTAGAATGTTGGGCCACCCACCACAGTTTGAATTCCTGTAGAATGTTGGGCCTCCCACCACAGTTTGAATACCTGTAGAATGTTGGGCCACCCACCACAGTTTGAATACCTGTAGAATGTTGGGCCACCCACCACAGTTTGAATACCTGTAGAATGTTGGGCCACCCACCACAGTTTGAATACCTGTAGAATGTTGGGCCACCCACCACAGTTTGAATACCTGTAGAATGTTGGGCCACCCACCACAGTTTGAATACCTGTAGAATGTTGGGCCACCCACCACAGTTTGAATACCTGTAGAATGTTGGGCCACCCACCACAGTTTGAATACCTGTAGAATGTTGGGCCACCCACCACAGTTTGAATACCTGTAGAATGTTGGGCCACCCACCACAGTTTGAATACCTGTAGAATGTTGGGCCACCCACCACAGTTTGAATACCTGTAGAATGTTGGGCCACCCACCACAGTTTGAATACCTGTAGAATGTTGGGCCACCCACCACAGTTTGAATACCTGTAGAATGCTGGGCCACCCACCACCATATTCCCTATTTAGTTCAATACTTTTGACCAGGGTCCATAGGTTAAAAGTAGTGCACTATATAAGGACTAGTGATGTGTAGCTCGTGAACGACTCTTTTTACTGACTCGAGAGTCATGATTCGTTTTTCTGAGTGACTTGTTCATTTTAGTCGGTGGTTTGACCTGCTTGTGCTGGCTGCAGTGAATCCTACAGATGGATTAAAAGCTAGTTATGCTTGATCTGGATGCTCTGACTGGAGGGTGTGACGCAATTGCGGAGCCTCCAGAGGCCAAATTGAGCTCCATCCCACATGATGTTGTAACAATGTGGAGGGCTCCATATAGCTCTGCATTGACATGATTGGTTGAAGGTAGGTCGGGGTGGGAGCTCCTGTGTAAACGCAAACTCACTTCCTTGACAACTTCTTTCACAACAGCTCTGCTCAGCAGCTCAAGAAGTATGAGTTCGCTGACTTTTGCAGAGGCTGTATCACCCACCGTAAGTGCTGCTCGGCCAATGCAGATACTGGCCATGCAGCGAGCGGCTCTAACACAAGCTCCTTTGGCTCAGTGGCTCGACTTTATATCTCAGTGCTCCAGAGACGTGCTCCGACCACCAACTGTCTGTCATATACGCGCAGGAAAATAGACCATGAGAAGAAACCTACATATTTAGAACTGATAAGGTGCAAGAATTAAAGCAATTAATTTGTTATCGAATGTTTTTGATGAACACTGTTTTGTAGAACCAAAACATACACAGCCTCTGCTCAAGAACTAATCTTTCTGGGGAGTCTGCAGTTCGCGAAGGACTTTACCACCTTGCCTGGCAACCCAGACTACTTGCTCCGGTCCAAACGCCCACTGACGTTACTTCTCCGCAATGAGAAAGTTTGTAGCGAAAGACAGAGCAGCGGAAGAGTCGTCAGGCTGCTAATAACCCGGCCGGCAGTCAAGCAATGCATTCCGCCAAGAGTCGTTCACAATCTAGTCCGGTTTCAAATGTATCAATAAATAATCTTATTTGTATGCCTAGCAATCAACAAATGTACATTGTTTAAAGCACACGTTTACAAACCTCAACCACAAATGACAGCTCCAATAAGCCCCCTATTGTGAACTAGAGGATTGTAGAATCATGACTCTTTCGAGTTTTCTATTCGCCGGTAACGGGGCCTGCGGACTCTGAACATTACTGCCTCAAATGAACGAAATATTAGTTTTTTTTAATGAAAAGACCTTAGTTAGTAAAAAGAGCCAAACTTCCCATCACTATAACAGGGATCTTTTGTTTTGGGGATTTGGGGTCCTAAAGGACAGGGTTTGGACCGGAGCCAAACCAGATCAGCAAAGGAACAACAACAAAGCACTGAGGTTCTAAAGGACATTATGACACCTGAGATCTTTGGAGAAAAAAAAAACCTGTATCCTTTCAAATATCTCTGTACATGGACACCATACCAGTTTTAAATGTAGCAGATTGTGATTGGGTTGTATTGTTACCTTGGGAACAGAGAGGCGTGCAATAAACAGGGAGACACAAAGGTATTGAGAGTCTTTTTTGCTGACATGTCAAAAAGGGGTGGTGAGTGATGTAATAACAGGTACCAAGGACAGACTGTGTATCTGACCTGCTCTGGTCCATGGACAGACTGTGTGTATCTGACCTGCTCTGGTCCATGGACAGACTGTGTGTCTGACCTGCTCTGGTCCATGGACAGACTGTGTATCTGACCTGCTCTAGACCATGGACAGACTGTATCTGACCTGCTCTAGTCCATGGACAGACTGTGTATCTGACCTGCTCTGGTCCATGGACAGACTGTGTATCTGACCTGCTCTGGTCCATGGACAGACTGTGTATCTGACCTGCTCTAGTCCATGGACAGACTGTGTATCTGACCTGCTCTGGTCCATGGACAGACTGTGTATCTGACCTGCTCTAGTCCATGGACAGACTGTGTATCTGACCTGCTCTGGTCCATGGACAGACTGTGTATCTGACCTGCTCTAGTCCATGGACAGACTGTGTATCTGACCTGCTCTAGTCCATGGACAGACTGTGTGTTTCTGACCTGCTCTAGTCCATGGACAGACTGTGTATCTGACCTGCTCTGGTCCATGGACAGACTGTGTATCTGACCTGCTCTAGTCCATGGACAGACTGTGTATCTGACCTGCTCTAGTCCATGGACAGACTGTGTATCTGACCTGCTCTAGTCCATGGACAGACTGTGTATCTGACCTGCTCTAGTCAATGGACAGACTGTGTGTTTCTGACCTGCTCTAGTCCATGGACAGACTGTGTATCTGACCTGCTCTAGTCCATGGACAGACTGTGTATCTGACCTGCTCTAGTCCATGGACAGACTGTGTATCTGACCTGCTCTAGTCCATGGACAGACTGTGTATCTGACCTGCTCTGGTCCATGGACAGACTGTGTATCTGACCTGCTCTGGTCCATGGACAGACTGTGTATCTGACCTGCTCTAGTCCATGGACAGACTGTGTATCTGACCTGCTCTAGTCTATGGACAGACTGTGTGTATCTGACCTGCTCTAGTCCATGGACAGACTATGTGTATCTGACCTGCTCTAGTCCATGGACAGACTGTGTATCTGACCTGCTCTAGTCCATGGACAGACTATGTGTATCTGACCTGCTCTAGTCCATGGACAGACTGTGTATCTGACCTGCTCTAGTCCATGGACAGACTGTGTATCTGACCTGCTCTGGTCCATGGACAGACTGTGTATCTGACCTGCTCTAGTCCATGTGTATCTGACCTGCGTGCAATAAACAGGGAGACACAAAGGTATTGAGAGTCTTTTTTGCTGACATGTCAAAAAGGGGTGGTGAGTGATGTAATAACAGGTACCAAGGACAGACTGTGTATCTGACCTGCTCTGGTCCATGGACAGACTGTGTGTATCTGACCTGCTCTGGTCCATGGACAGACTGTGTGTCTGACCTGCTCTGGTCCATGGACAGACTGTGTATCTGACCTGCTCTAGACCATGGACAGACTGTATCTGACCTGCTCTAGTCCATGGACAGACTGTGTATCTGACCTGCTCTGGTCCAAGGACAGACTGTGTATCTGACCTGCTCTGGTCCATGGACAGACTGTGTATCTGACCTGCTCTAGTCCATGGACAGACTGTGTATCTGACCTGCTCTGCTCCAAGGACAGACTGTGTATCTGACCTGCTCTGGTCCATGGACAGACTGTGTATCTGACCTGCTCTAGTCCATGGACAGACTGTGTATCTGACCTGCTCTAGTCCATGGACAGACTGTGTATCTGACCTGCTCTGACCAATGGACAGACTGTGTATCTGACCTGCTCTGGTCCATGGACAGACTGTGTATCTGACCTGCTCTAGTCCATGGACAGACTGTGTATATCTGACCTGCTCTGGTCCATGGACAGACTGTGTGTTTCTGACCTGCTCTGGTCCATGGACAGACTGTGTATCTGACCTGCTCTGGTCCATGGACAGACTGTGTTTCTGACCTGCTCTAGTCCATGGACAGACTGTGTATCTGACCTGCTCTAGTCCATGGACAGACTGTGTATCTGACCTGCTCTGGTCCATGAACAGACTGTGTATCTGACCTGCTCTAGTCCATGGACAGACTGTGTATCTGACCTGCTCTGGTCCATGGACAGACTGTGTTTCTGACCTGCTCTAGTCCATGGACAGACTGTGTATCTGACCTGCTCTAGTCCATGGACAGACTGTGTATCTGACCTGCTCTGGTCCATGAACAGACTGTGTATCTGACCTGCTCTAGTCCATGGACAGACTGTGTATCTGACCTGCTCTGGTCCATGGACAGACTGTGTGTATCTGACCTGCTCTAGTCCATGGACAGACTATGTGTATCTGACCTGCTCTAGTCCATGGACAGACTGTGTATCTGACCTGCTCTAGTCCATGGACAGACTATGTATATCTGACCTGCTCTAGTCCATGGACAGACTGTGTATCTGACCTGCTCTAGTCCATGGACAGACTGTGTATCTGACCTGCTCTGGTCCATGGACAGACTGTGTATCTGACCTGCTCTAGTCCATGGACAGACTGTGTATCTGACCTGCTCTAGTCCATGGACAGACTGTGTGTATCTGACCTGCTCTGGTCCATGGACAGACTGTGTGTATCTGACCTGCTCTAGTCCATGGACAGACTGTGTGTATCTGACCTGCTCTGGTCCATGGACAGACTGTGTGTATCTGACCTGCTCTAGTCCATGGACAGACTGTATCTGACCTGCTCTAGTCCATGGACAGACTGTGTGTATCTGACCTGCTCTGGTTCATGGACAGACTGTGTATCTGACCTGCTCTAGTCCATGGACAGACTGTGTATCTGACCTGCTCTGGTCCATGGACAGACTGTGTATCTGACCTGCTCTAGTCCATGGACAGACTGTGTATCTGACCTGCTCTGGTCCATGGACAGACTGTGTATCTGACCTGCTCTAGTCCATGGACAGACTGTGTATCTGACCTGCTCTAGTCCATGGACAGACTGTGTATCTGACCTGCTCTGGTCCATGGACAGACTGTGTATCTGACCTGCTCTAGTCCATGGACAGACAGTGTATCTGACCTGCTCTAGTCCATGGACAGACTGTGTATCTGACCTGCTCTAGTCCATGGACAGACTGTGTATCTGACCTGCTCTAGTCCATGGACAGACTGTGTGTTTCTGACCTGCTCTAGTCCATGGACAGACTGTGTATCTGACCTGCTCTAGTCCATGGACAGACTGTGTATCTGACCTGCTCTAGTCTATGGACAGACTGTGTATCTGACCTGCTCTGGTCCATGGACAGACTGTGTATCTGACCTGCTCTGGTCCATGGACAGACTGTGTATCTGACCTGCTCTGGTCCATGGACAGACTGTGTATCTGACCTGCTCTAGTCCATGAACAGACTGTGTATCTGACCTGCTCTGGTCCATGGACAGACTGTGTATCTGACCTGCTCTAGTCCATGGACAGACTGTGTATCTGACCTGCTCTGGTCCATGGACAGACTGTGTATCTGACCTGCTCTAGTCCATGGACAGACTGTGTGTCTGACCTGCTCTGGTCCATGGACAGACTGTGTATCTGACCTGCTCTAGTCCATGAACAGACTGTGTGTCTGACCTGCTCTGGTCCATGGACAGACTGTGTATCTGACCTGCTCTAGTCCATGGACAGACTGTGTGTATCTGACCTGCTCTAGTCCATGGACAGACTGTGTATCTGACCTGCTTTAGTCCATGAACAGACTGTGTGTATCTGACCTGCTCTAGTCCATGGACAGACTGTGTGTATCTGACCTGCTCTAGTCCATGGACAGACTGTGTGTATCTGACCTGCTCTGGTCCATGGACAGACTGTGTATCTGACCTGCTCTGGTCCATGGACAGACTGTGTATCTGACCTGCTCTGGTCCATGGACAGACTGTGTATCTGACCTGCTCTGGTCCATGGACAGACTGTGTATCTGACCTGCTCTAGTCCATGGACAGACTGTGTGTATCTGACCTGCTCTAGTCCATGGACAGACTGTGTGTTTCTGACCTGCTCTAGTCCATTGACAGACTGTGTGTATCTGACCTGCTCTGGTCCATGGACAGACTGTGTGTATCTGACCTGCTCTAGTCCATGGACAGACTGTGTGTATCTGACCTGCTCTGGTCCATGGACAGACTGTGTGTATCTGACCTGCTCTAGTCCATGGACAGACTGTGTGTATCTGACCTGCTCTGGTCCATGGACAGACTGTGTGTATCTGACCTGCTCTAGTCCATGGACAGACTGTATCTGACCTGCTCTAGTCCATGGACAGACTGTGTGTATCTGACCTGCTCTGGTCCATGGACAGACTGTGTATCTGACCTGCTCTGGTCCATGGACAGACTGTGTATCTGACCTGCTCTAGTCCATGGACAGACTGTGTGTATCTGACCTGCTCTAGTCCATGGACAGACTGTGTGTTTCTGACCTGCTCTAGTCCATGGACAGACTGTGTGTATCTGACCTGCTCTGGTCCATGGACAGACTGTGTGTATCTGACCTGCTCTAGTCCATGGACAGACTGTGTGTATCTGACCTGCTCTGGTCCATGGACAGACTGTGTGTATCTGACCTGCTCTAGTCCATGGACAGACTGTGTGTATCTGACCTGCTCTGGTCCATGGACAGACTGTGTGTATCTGACCTGCTCTAGTCCATGGACAGACTGTATCTGACCTGCTCTAGTCCATGGACAGACTGTGTGTATCTGACCTGCTCTGGTCCATGGACAGACTGTGTATCTGACCTGCTCTGGTCCATGGACAGACTGTGTGTATCTGACCTGCTCTAGTCCATGGACAGATTGTGTGTATCTGACCTGCTCTGGTCCATGGACAGACTGTGTGTATCTGACCTGCTCTAGTCCATGGACAGACTGTATCTGACCTGCTCTAGTCCATGGACAGACTGTGTATCTGACCTGCTCTAGTCCATGTACAGACTGTGTGTATCTGACCTGCTCTAGTCCATGGACAGACTGTGTATCTGGCCTGCTCTGGTCCATGCCTGACGGCTGATCTAATTCCCTCTAACTCTGATCTCTCCTCAACAACACAGGTGTGTTTGAACGCAGAGTGGGAGGTAGAATAAGATAGAGAGAGTGTGTGTCTCTCTGTGTGTGTGTGTGTGCGTGTGTGTGTGTGTGTGTGTGTGTGTGTGTGTGTGTGTGTGTGTGTGTGTGTGTGTGGTGTGTGTGTGTGTGTGTGTGTGTGTGTGTGTGTGTGTGTGTGTGTGTGTGTGTGTGTGTGTGTGTGTGTGTGTGTGGTTGCAAATTAAAAACATCTTACCAACACAGATAACAGCTATATGCCGGAAGCTCGATTAATCACAAACAATATCTCATTGCTCTTACTCTCTCTCTCTCTCGCCTCGCTGCTCGTTCATTCACTAGCAGAAATAGCCGGCTGTCTAATTAAAGCACTGGTTAGTAAAATGGATAGGATTTAACAGATTCCAATTCAGGCACTGGTCACAGTATGTAGGATTTAAACCAATCACAGCCCACCAGGTGCCTGTCTGATCCTGATTATCTGACAGGTAAAACAACACTCTCCTCTCCTCTCCTCTCCTTTCCTCTCCTCTCCTCTCCTCTCCTCTCCTCTCCTCTCCTCTCCTCTCCTCTCCTCTCCTCTCCTCTCCTCTTCTCTCCTCTCCTCTCCTCTCCTCTCCTCTCCTCTCCTCTCCTCTCCTCTCCTCTCCTCTCCTCTCCTCTCCTCTCCTCTCCTCTCCTCTCCTCTCATCTCATGTCTGTCTGTCTGTCTGTCTGTCTATATTTATCTCAACTGGGTCAGAGCAGTTTACCATCTGTTTCTCCAGACCAATTCACTCTCCTCCTCTCTGAGTACACAGTGAATTACCATATTCATCAAGTGTCTTAAAGTAGGAGTGCTGATCTAAGATCAGTTTCATCTTGTTTTTGTTGTTGTCTTTTTACCCATTTTTCTCCCCAATTGGTAGTTACAGTCTTGTCCCATCGCTGCAACTCCCCTACGGACTCGGGAGAGGCGAAGGTCAAGAGCCATGCGTCCTCCGAAACACGACCCTGCCAAGCCACACTGCTTCTTGACACACTGCTTGTTTAACCCGGAAGCCAGCCGCACCAATGTGTCAGAGGAAACACCGTACAGCTGGTGACCTAAGTCAGCTTGTAGGCACCCTGCCCACCACAAGGAGTTGCTAGAGTGCGATGGGACAAGGAAATCCCGGCCGGCCAAACCCTCCCCTAACCCGGACGACACTGGGCCAAACCCTCCCCTAACCCGGACGACACTGGGCCAATTGTGCGCCACCTCATGGGTCTCCCGGTCACGGCCGGGTGTGACACAGCCTGGGATTGAACCCGGGGCTGTAGTGATGCCTAAAAACCGCTGTGCCACTCGGGAGGTACATTTCACATTTTAGATTATAATGAATAAGACTACATGGACTTGATCAGCACTCCACCTCCTACACACTTTGTGGATAAAGACCCTGCAATTCAAGTTAGGAGCTGAACAGCTGAACTGGAAAGGAAGGGTTAACTATTGTGACCCTGGTATAATAGTGAGGCAATTTAAACAAAAAAAACATTTAGCAGACCATCTTATCCAAAGTGGTGACAGTAGTGTGCCCATAAATTTGCATACTGCCCCCCCCCCCCCCCCCCCGTGGGAATCAAACCCACAGCCCTGGCGTTGCAAGGACCAACTGAGCCACACAGGACCTGTAGTGGACACTCTTGCAGCCAGTCCCAAATCGTTCCCTATCCCTTCACCTTGGCCCTAACCCCTCGATGTTAGTGAATGAAAACATTGAAGGGTTAGGGCCAAGCGGAGGGGGGTAACGAACTGGGACTGGGTTCACTAGATATTAAATAAGTGTTAGGGCCAAGAGGAGGGAGGTAACGAACTGGGACTGGGTTCACTAGATATTAAATAAGTGTTAGGGCCAAGAGGAGGGAGGTAACGAACTGGGACTGGGTTCACTAGATATTAAATAAGTGTTAGGGCCAAGAGGAGGGAGGTAACGAACTGGGACTGGGTTCACTAGATATTAAATAAGTGTTAGGGCCAAGAGGAGGGAGGTAACGAACTGGGACTGGGTTCACTAGATATTAAATAAGTGTTAGGGCCAAGAGGAGGGAGGTAACGAACTGGGACTGGGTTCACTAGATATTAAATAAGTGTTAGGGCCAAGAGGAGGGAGGTAACGAACTGGGACTGGGTTCACTAGATATTAAATAAGTGTTAGGGCCAAGAGGAGGGGGGTAACGAACTGGGACTGGGTTCACTAGATATTAAATAAGTGTTAGGGCCAAGAGGAGGGGGGTAACGAACTGGGACTGCCTAGCAGCGCTAGGTTCACTAGATATTAAATACAACTGTTTTTGTGCTTAGAGAGTGACCAAGTAACCTCACTGAATAGATACCATCTACCATCTACCATCTCCCCACTGAATAGATACCATCTACCATCTACCCTACCCACTGAATAGATACCATCTACCATCTACCCACTGAATAGATACCATCTACCATCTACCCTACCCACTGAATAGATACCATCTACCATCTACCCTACCCACTGAATAGATACCATCTACCATCTACCCTACCCACTGAATAGATACCATCTACTCTACCACATCACCTACCCTTTTCTTGGTGCCAATCATCAGGCTTGACGTCGGCGATCGTGTATCCGTCCTTCTGGGTGAGGCAGAGGTGTGTTTGACTGCTTTAGTGAGGATGTGTATGGGTGAGGGTGAGGGTGAGAGGACTTCCCCCTGGGCTACAGGGGAGGCTGAGGGGGAAGTGAAGTGGGAGGGCCGGGGAGAGAGATTGCCCATCTCAACGGCGAGGTCCTCTGTGCAGGCCAGCCCATGACTACGCAGGTAATCATCTGTCTCTTTGTCGATGACCAGCAACCTGGTGCGATGCTCCACTGTTCTGATACGATGCACTACCTAGGGGGAAGAGGGCGATAGAGACAGCGACACAATTAGACCCAACCAAACCACGAGAAAACACTACCTAGGGGGAAGAGGGCGATAGAGACAGCAACACAATTAGACCCAACCGAACCACGAGAAAACAAAAAGAGAATTACTTGACACATTGGAAAGAATTAACAAAAAAAAACACAGCAAACTAGAATGCTATTTGGCCCTAAACAGAGAGTACACAGTGGCAGAATACCTGACCACTGTGACAGACACAAACTTAAGCTGCACTTCCTAACCTCCTCTCCAATGTATGACCATATTAGAGATACATATTTCCCTCAGATTACACAGATCCACAAAGAATTAAAAAAAACAAAACAGATTCTGATAAACTCTCATATCTACTGGGTGAAATTCCACAGTGTGCCATCACAGCAGCAAGATTTGTGACCTGTGAAGAATAAACACCATTGTAAATACAACCTATATTTATGCTTATTTATTTTCCCTTTTGTACTTTAACCATTTGTACATCATTACAACACTGTATATATATATATATAATATGACATTTATAATGTCTTTATTCTTTTGTAACTTCTGTGAGTGTAATGTTTACTGTTCATTTTTATTGTTTATTTCACTTTTGTATATTATCTACCTCACTTGCTTTGGCAACGTTAACACGTTTCCCATGCCAATAAAGCCCCTTGAATTGAATTGAATTGAGAGAGAGGAGGGGAGAGGGGGAGGAGGGGAGAGAGGAGAGATATAGGGAGAAAAAGAGAGAGGGGGAGGAGGGGAGAGAGGAGAGATATAGGGAGAAAAAGAGAGAGGGGGAGGAGGGGAGAGAGGAGAGATATAGGGAGAAAAATAGAGAGGGGGAGGAGGGGAGATATAGGGAGAAAAAGAGAGAGGGGGAGGAGGGGAGAGAGGAGAGATATAGGGAGAAAAAGAGAGAGGGGGAGGAAGGGAGAGAGGAGAGATATAGGGAGAAAAAGAGAGAGGGGGAGAGAGGAGAGATATAGGGAGGAAAAGAGAGAGGGGGGAGAGAGGAGAGATATAGGGAGAAAAAGAGAGAGGGGGAGGAGGGGAGAGAGGAGAGATATAGGGAGAAAAAGAGAGAGGGGGAGGAGGGGAGAGAGGAGAGATATAGGGAGAAAAAGAGAGAGGGGAGGAGGGGAGAGAGGAGAGATATAGGGACAAAAAGAGAGAGGGGGAGGAGGGGAGAGAGGAGAGATATAGGGAGAAAAAGAGAGAGGGGGAGGAGGGGAGAGAGGAGAGATATAGGGAGAAAAAGAGAGAGGGGGAGGAGGGGAGAGAGGAGAGATATAGGGAGGAAAAGAGAGAAGGGGGAGAGAGGAGAGAGGAGAGATATAGGGAGAAAAAGAGAGAGGGGAGGAGGGAAGAGAGGAGAGATATAGGGAGAAAAAGAGAGAGGGGAGGAGGGGAGAGAGAGAGAGAGAGAGAGAGAGAGAGAGAGAGAGAGAGAGAGAGAGAGAGAGTCATGGGTTAACATGGAGAGTAGGGTTGTCAATTCCATTTTAATTAAGAAAGTAAACCAAATTCCAATTCCAAATTTTCCTCATTGAAAAGCATTGAAGAGAATTAGAATTTCAGTGTAGACTACTTCCTGAATGGGCTGGAATTGAACTGGATTTGACCCCAACCCTGCTGGAGACAGGGGTAGTTAAAGGGTTAAAAGGTGATCCGACCACATCTAGGGCAAATAGCTGTTGGTGTGACAACCTCAACCCAGTTTCAAAGACCTGAGTTTGTTTTTAACACAACTAACACACATAGTTCCAGCTCCACAATACCTTCCATTGATTCCCATGACAATAAGGGCTCATTTGACCCAGTTCACTGTCCATCCCCTTAGACTACGGGAAGTTCGTCTGTAATGTCTTTTTCGTTATGTGTCGGACACCAGGAAAACTAGATGTCACCGTTGACGTCGGCTAAATGGGATCTAATCACATCTAAATCTTAAATGGGCAAACAGGTAGAAGGTAACCTCTTGTCTGTGGTTCACACGCATACTGTAACACACACACACACTCACACACTCAAACGGACACACACACACACTCAAACGGACACACACACTCGAGTCGCACTCACACACACACACACACACACACACACACACACACACACACTCAAACGGACACACACACTCAAACGGACACACACACTCGAGTCGCACTCACACACACACACACACACACACACACACACACACACAGAGAGAGAGAGACAAAAGAGAGAGTACATCTGACCACTGTGACTGACCCAGACTTAAGGAAAGCTTTGACTATGTACAGACTCAGTGAGCATAGCCTTGCTATTGAGAAAGGCCGCCGTAGGCAGACCTGGCTCTCAAGAGAAGACAGGCTATGTGCTCACTGCCCACAAAATGAGGTGGAAACTGAGCTGCACTTCCTGTACTTTCTGCCACAAGAAAAGGGCAACAAGTGAAGCACAAACATCATTGTAAATACAACTCATATTTATGTTGATTTATTTTCCCCTTTGTACTTCAACTGTTTGCACATGGTTACAACACTGTACATACCCATAATATAACATCTTAAATGTCTCTATTATTTTGAAACTTTCGTGAGTGTAATGTTTACTGTTCATTTCTGATTATTTCACTTTTGTTCATCTATTTCACTTGCTTTGGCAATGTAAACATATGTTTCCCATGCCAATGAAGCCGTTTGAATTTAAATTGAATTTAGAGAGAGAGAGAGCACTCACTTGATAGTGCGTCTCGTCTTCCACGTTTTCCCCGTTCACTTCCACGACCCGGTCCCCCGCGCGCAGCCCCGAAAGCTCCGCGGACGAACCGGGTTCCACTTTCCGTATGAACTGTCCGCCTTTATTCCGCTCGCCGTGAAGGTGAAAGCCGTACCCACGCGGCCCTTTCGTTAGGAAACAAAGCCGCGGTCTCAGCTCCCACTCCATTCTGTAGAATGTCCGTGTGAAAAATCTAGAGTCCGATGAAAGTCTGAAGTTCCTCGAACCTGGAACCAGGTTACGTTAGGCTACCTATCCCAGGTAGGACAGGAGTTTCAGTCCGAAGGAACGATCACAGACATCCGCGGCCCAAAACTCCCCTTTCGCCATGATGATGCGCATTGGTGTGACTGTGCTGAACACAGACAAAAGTATCCAAACCACAAAGTCAAAAGAAAGACATATACACGTTGGCTACTGAAAGGGAGGAGAGATGTCAATCAATCCGAAATAGCAGCACACAGTCTAACACTAACCCCACAGTCCCCGGGGCTGGAAAAAAGATAACGTAAAGTTGTTCAACTAGGACACTGAATTACAGTAGATTACCTCGAGCCTACCCGAGGGTTTATCCAGAAGATCAAAGATTAAGGGATAGCTGCTTCACACACACACACACAGTAGCCTAAATCCCCGTCAGTGTGTGTCTGTGTAGCCTAAATCCCCGTCAGTGTGTGTGTGTGTGTGTGAGAGAGAAAGAGAGAGAGAGAGAGAGAGAGAGAGAGAGAGAGAGAGAGAGAGAGAGAGAGAGAGAGAGAGAGAGAAAGAGAGAAGGCTATCCTGTCCCACTCCTCGCTACAGTGGCAATGACGAATAGCAACAGGTGCCTCTGCGTTCCGTTCTGTTCGCAACTGCACAGCGCGACACATACACTCTGCTGTAAAAACACTCCTGGGAGAAATATGATGATACATTGCCCATATAGGCTAAAAGAGATCCAGGAAGCGCTTATATACCTGCTGCCCGAGTCCCACGCCTGATAATACATCTATTTCCCGTTATATAGTCTGGATACACTGATCTAAGGTCAGTTTTGCACACCCCAGTCTAATGGTTAAGGTCGGGGTTGAGGGAGGGTGATCTGATGCTAGATCTGTGCCTATGAGCAACTTCTACTGCCGCAAAAGGCAGGTAGTTTCATGATTGCGACCTGGATAAGAGGGAAGTCTTCCTCATCTGTTGGCTGTGAAAGAAAGAGACAGAGGAAAAGAGGCTGAGAGAGGAAAAGAGAGAGAGAGACAGAGGAAAATAGGAAGAGAGAGAGAGGAAGAGAGAGAGAGACAGAGGAAAATGGGAAGAGAGCGAGAGGAAGAGAGAGAGAGAGAGACAGAGGAAAAGAGGCTGAGAGAGAGGAAGAGAGAGAGACAGAGGAAAAAAGGATGAGAGAGAGGAAGAGAGAGACAGAGAGAGAGTACACTAATAATTAGGGGTTCAACAAGGGTTCTTCTAAGATCCTCAACATTCTTTGAAGAACCTTAGGGTTCGTGGAACTGAAAATTGCCCCCAAAAGGTTCTTCCAAGAACCCCATAGGAGGTGGGGTTCATCGTGGAACCTCCTTAGTAGTTGGGGGTTCTTGCAGGAGCCTAACTGCCCAACTGAAACATTTGGATTTGAAAGGACAGCAGGAACTTAACTGAAGAACGTAAAGATCTCCTCAATTTAAGATAAGGTTTGTACCATGTAAGATCTAAATGTATATTGTTTTATGATGATACCATCTGTCTTTTCATATTTGTGCAAATCTTTCTAAAACAAAGAAAATGGACACAATTCAGTGGATATCAATCAACAAATAGGTAATAATATCTACTGTAGGCTATAGGAATATGTTGAAGGCTATAGGAATATGTTGAAGGCTATAGGAATATGTTGAAGGCTATAGGAATATGTTGAAGGCTATAGGAATATGTACTGTAGGCTATAGGAATATGTTGAAGGCTATAGGAATATGTACTGTAGGCTATAGGAATATGTTGAAGGCTATAGGAATATGTTGTAGGCTATAGGAATATGTTGAAGGCTATAGGAATATGTACTGTAGGCTATAGGAATATGTTGAAGGCTATATGAATATGTACTGTAGGCTATAGGAATATGTTGAAGGCTATATGAATATGTTGAAGGCTATAAGAATATGTTGAAGGCTATAGGAATATGTTGAAGGCTATAAGAATATGTTGAAGGCTATAAGAATATGTACTGTAGGCTATAAGAATATGTACTGTAGGCTATAAGAATATGTTGAAGGCTATATGAATATGTTGAAGGCTATAAGAATATGTTGAAGGCTATAGGAATATGTTGAAGGCTATAAGAATATGTTGAAGGCTATAGGAATATGTTGAAGGCTATAAGAATATGTTGAAGGCTATAAGAATATGTTGAAGGCTATAAGAATATGTACTGTAGGCTATAGGAATATGTTGAAGGCTATAGGAATATGTACTGTAGGCTATAGGAATATGTTGAAGGCTATAGGAATATGTACTGTAGGCTATAGGAATATGTTGAAGGCTATAGGAATATGTACTGTAGGCTATAGGAATATGTTGAAGGCTATAGGAATATGTACTGTAGGCTATAGGAATATGTTGAAGGCTATAGGAATATGTACTGTAGGCTATAGGAATATGTTGAAGGCTATAGGAATATGTACTGTAGGCTATAGGAATATGTTGAAGGCTATAGGAATATGTACTGTAGGCTATAGGAATATGTTGAAGGCTATATGAATATGTTGAAGGCTATAAGAATATGTTGAAGGCTATAGGAATATGTTGAAGGCTATAAGAATATGTTGAAGGCTATAAGAATATGTTGAAGGCTATAAGAATATGTACTGTAGGCTATAAGAATATGTACTGTAGGCTATAAGAATATGTTGAAGGCTATATGAATATGTTGAAGGCTATAAGAATATGTTGAAGGCTATAGGAATATGTTGAAGGCTATAAGAATATGTTGAAGGCTATAGGAATATGTTGAAGGCTATAAGAATATGTTAAAGGCTATAAGAATATGTTGAAGGCTATGAGAACATGTACTGTAGGCTATAAGAATATGTACTGTTGGCTATAAGAATATGTTGAAGGCTATAAGAATATGTTGAAGGCTATAAGAATATGTTGAAGGCTATAAGAATATGTTGAAGGCTATAAGAATATGTTGAAGGCTATAAGAATATGTTGAAGGCTATATGAATATGTTGAAGGCTACATGAATATGTACTGTAGGCTATAAGAATATGTACTGTAGGCTATAAGAATATGTTGAAGGCTATAAGAATATGTTGAAGGCTATAAGAATATGTTGAAGACTATAAGAACATGTTGAAGGCTATAAGAATATGTACTGTAGGCTATAAGAATATGTTGAAGGCTATAAGAATGTGTACTGTAGGCTATAAGAATATGTACTGTAGGCTATAGGAATATGTTGAAGGCTATAAGAATATGCACTATAGGCTATAGGAATATGTTGAAGGATATAAGAATATGTTGAAAGCTATGAGAATATGTTGAAGGCTATAAGAATATGTTGAAGGCTATAAGAATATGTACTGTAGGCTATAGGAATATGTTGAAGGCTATAAGAACATGTTGAAGGCTATGAGAATATGTTGAAGGCTATAAGAATATGTTGAAGGATATGAGAATATGTTAAGGCTATAAGAATATGTACTGTAGGCTATAGGAATATGTTGAAGGCTATAAGAATATGTTGAAGGCTATGAGAATATGTTGAAGGCTATAAGAATATGTTGAAGGATATGAGAATATGTTAAGGCTATGAGAATATGTTGAAGGATATGAGAATATGTACTGTAGGCTATAGGAATATGTTGAAGGCTATAAGAATATGTTGAAGGCTATGAGAATATGTTGAAGGCTATAAGAATATGTTGAAGGATATGAGAATATGTTAAGGCTATAAGAATATGTACTGTAGGCTATAGGAATATGTTGAAGGCTATAAGAATATGTTGAAGGCTATGAGAATATGTTGAAGGCTATAAGAATATGTTGAAGGATATGAGAATATGTTAAGGCTATAAGAATATGTACTGTAGGCTATAGGAATATGTTGAAGGCTATAAGAATATGTTGAAGGCTATGAGAATATGTTAAGGCTATGAGAATATGTTGAAGGATATGAGAATATGTTAAGGCTATGAGAATATGTTGAAGGATATGAGAATATGTTAAGACTAGCTGTATTGGGTGCAGATGACTGAACTGCTCACTTTTGTGTCTGTGTCTGCAGGTATAAAGACGAGGAGGCATAAAATAGTATGTCAATAGGTATTGGTATGTTATGCAGATCACATACCATCCTCCTCCCTTGCCTCTTCAATAAATATCCCACAGGCCTCTACATTATGGACAAGGTATGTTTATGAAAACATAAGGAATACCTGACATGATGACTCCTTGCTGTCCCCAGTCCACCTGACTGTGCTGCTGCTCCAGTTTCAACTGTTCTGCCATATTATTATTCGACCATGCTGGTCATTTATGAACATTTTAACATCTTGGCCATGTTCTGTTATAATCTCCACCCGGCACAGCCAGAAGAGGACTGGCCACCCCACATAGCCTGGTTCCTCTCTAGGTTTCTTCCTAGGTTTTGGCCTTTCTAGGGAGTTTTTCCTAGCCACCGTGCTTCTACACCTGCATTGCTTGCTGTTTGTGGTTTTAGGCTGGGTTTCTGTCTCCCAGGCTGCAGTGTCCTTAATGTGTCTCCCGGGCTGCAGTGTCCTTTTTGTGTCTCCCGGGCTGCAGTGTCCTTATTGAGTCTCCCAGGCTGCAGTGTCCTTATTGAGCCTCCCAGGCTGCAGTGTCCTTATTGAGTCTCCCAGGCTGCAGTGTCCTTATTGAGTCTCCCAGGCTGCAGTGTCCTTATTGAGTCTCCCAGGCTGCAGTGTCCTTATTGAGTCTCCCAGGCTGCAGTGTCCTTATTGAGCCTCCCAGGCTGCAGTGTCCTTATTGAGCCTCCCAGGCTGCAGTGTCCTTATTGAGTCTCCCAGGCTGCAGTGTCCTTATTGAGTCTCCCAGGCTGCAGTGTCCTTATTGAGTCTCCCAGGCTGCAGTGTCCTTATTGAGCCTCCCAGGCTGCAGTGTCCTTATTGAGCCTCCCAGGCTGCAGTGTCCTTATTGAGTCTCCAGGGCTGCAGTGTCCTTATTGAGTCTCCCAGGCTGCAGTGTCCTTATTGAGTCTCCCAGGCTGCAGTGTCTATACAGTCCTATCAGTGAGATTCAGTGGAAAACTAAGTCAATATAGTTGAAGTAAATAGTTGATGTAGGACTAGGATAAATATCCATCCAGGATGTTTACTTCCTGGATACTCATCTGTTGCTTGACTCAACTAGAGAGAGCTCTTATTGCCTAATCACACGTTTAGGTTATTATAATTAGGTTATAATAATCTCTCGTGGATGGACTATGTAAACATAAATGGTGTTTCTGATCAAATTACGCAAGATTTAAGTTGTGGGTTACCCGAGATGAAGTATAACTGTGTATAAGGGACTCTTCCATCAGTAAATGATGGATTAGACCAATAGGCCTACAGTTGTTAGATGCTGTAGAATCAAATAGTAGGGAAAAATACACATTCAACCCACTTTAGAACACAGGAATACTCATGCAACCCTCTTTAGAACACAGGAATACTCATCCAACCCTCTTTAGAACACAGGAATACTCATCCAACCCTGTTTAGAACACAGGAATACTCATCCAACCCTGTTTAGAACACAGGAATACTCATCCATCCCTGTTTAGAACACAGGAATACTCATCCAACCCTGCTTAGAAAACAGGAAAACTCATCCAACTCTGTTTAGAACACAGGAATACTCATCCAACCCTGTTTAGAACACAGGAATACTTATCCAACCCTGTTTAGAACACAGGAATACTCATCCAACCCTCTTTAGAACACAGGAATACTCATCCAACCCTGTTTAGAACACAGGAATACTCATCCAACCCTGCTTAGAACAAAGGAATACTCATCCAACCCTGTTTAGAACACAGGAATACTCATCCAACCCTCTTTAGAACACAGGAATACTCATCCAACCCTCTTTAGAACACAGGAATACTCATCTAACCTTGTTTAGAACACAGGAATACTCATCCAACCCTGTTTAGGACACAGGAATACTCATCCAACCCTCTTTAGAACACAGGAATACTCACCCAACCCTGTTTAGAACACAGGAATACTCATCCAACCCTGTTTAGAACACAGGAATACTCATCCAACCCTGTTTAGAACACAGGAATACTCATTCAACCCTCTTTAGAACACAGGAATACTCATCCAACCCTCTTTAGAACACAGGAATAATCATCCAACCCTGTTTAGAACACAGGAATACTCATCCAACCCTCTTTAGAACACAGGAATACTCATCCAACCCTGTTTAGAACACAGGAATAGCATAACGTTGACTCTAAATTTGATCTAGTAAAAAACAAAACCAAGACCAAGTAATAGGAATAATAGGCAATAGTCTCCTAAGTGTCTTATTCTGACCCACTGTACAGCAGCACCACCTGGAGGACGGTTATATAAATGCATTTCACACCATGCCACAAAATAAAGAGCACATTTCTAATAGATTTTTGTTGTTGTTGTAAAAGGTAATATGATATTTACAGAAAAAAAACTGTAATTGTCCTTAAAGTATATGTATATTTTATTACTAATGTTACGGCCCCGACTACAACAACAAAATACTTAAATACATGTAGTTTTGTCCTTGAAACCTTTCATCAAAATACTGTAGAATTCCATTCATTCCTATGGAGGAATGCTCCTACTGGGGAGTGCCAATATGGTAGACCAGCGGTTTCAAAGCCTAGAGAATGATAGAGGCCTCTAGTGGCCAAGAGGCTGTATAGCATGGGCAGCACCATTTAGAGCTTCCACCATTTTTATGTACTCAACTGGGTGGGACTTCCAACTTCATTGGCTGATCACTCCTGGTGACCATGTTGGAGTGATGTCCTACCAGGACAGCCAATCGTGAGAAAGAAAATTGACTACTTCAAAATGGATATTGCCTCACGCTGTCACAGGCGCTACAGCGTACCACAGTATTAGTCATAATACCCATAAAACCTAGTGGTCAAACAAGGAAATGTTTATCATAAAGAACTACAGGTGCCTACACGAAACACAGCCCTTATTTGAAATATTTCTGCTGATGTAAAAAGGGCTTTTTGTAAATACATTTGATTTTGATTTAAAAGAAGAAAATTGACTACAGCAAATTGGAGATTGCCTCACAGACGCCATCATGGGAATGATATAGGGATTTCTCTATTATTCTCTATGATCTCAATGGAGTCATGGGGAAGAACTCAATTGCATACTCCTCGCGTCCTCTTTCCTCGTCTCCTTCTCAAAACCCATTGGAGGAAAAAGGTCAGAGGGGCGGGACCTTTAGCTTTCTCATCCAATGGGTTTTGAGGAGGAGAGAGGACGTGAGGAATATGCAATTGAGATCTTCCCATGTGCAATGTGTCTGAAAGTAGGCGTTATGAAAGATGTGGGTGGATCAACAGAAGTGCGTGTATGGAAAGCGAATCAGCTAATTGGGTAGATTTGTTGCCAGTCAAGAAAGTTTTGTGTGGCTGATTGGGCTGCACAACTTGATAAACCAGTGTAGCATATTGGCTATTCTCCTAACCTGCTACGTTAGTTCTCCTAACCTGCTACGTTAGTTCTCCTAACCTGCTACGTTAATTCTCCTAACCTGCTACGTTAATTCTCCTAACCTGCTACGTTAATTCTCCTAACCTGCTACGTTAATTCTCCTAACCTGCTACGTTAATTCTCCTAACCTGCTACGTTAGTTCTCCTAACCTGCTACGTTAGTCCTAACCTGCTACGTTAGTTCTCCTAACCTGCTACGTTAGTTCTCCTAACCTGCTACGTTAGTTCTCCTAACCTGCTACGTTAGTTCTCCTAACCTGCTACGTTAGTCCTAACCTGCTACGTTAGTTCTCCTAACCTACTACGTTAGTTATCCTAACCTGCTACGTTAGTTCTCCTAACCTGCTACGTTAGTTCTCCTAACCTGCTACGTTAGTTATCCTAACCTGCTACGTTAGTTCTCCTAACCTGCTACGTTAGTTCTCCTAACCTGCTACGTTAGTTCTCCTAACCTGCTACGTTAGTCCTAACCTGCTACGTTAGTTCTCCTAACCTGCTACGTTAGTTATCCTAACCTGCTACGTTAGTTCTCCTAACCTGCTACGTTAGTTCTCCTAACCTGCTACGTTAGTTCTCCTAACCTGCTACGTTAGTTCTCCTAACCTGCTACGTTAGTTCTCCTAACCTGCTACGTTAATTCTCCTAACCTGCTACGTTAGTTCTCCTAACCTGCTCCGTTAATTCTCCTAACCTGTTACGTTAATTCTCCTAACCTGCTACGTTAGTTCTCCTAACCTGCTACGTTAGTGTCCTAACCTGCTACATTAATTCTCCTAACCTGCTACGTTAGTTCTCCTAACCTGCTACGTTAGTTCTCCTAACCTGCTACGTTAGTTCTCCTAACCTGCTACGTTAGTTCTCCTAACCTGCTCCGTTAATTCTCCTAACCTGTTACGTTAATTCTCCTAACCTGCTACGTTAGTTCTCCTAACCTGCTACGTTAGTTCTCCTAACCTGCTACATTAATTCTCCTAACCTGCTACGTTAGTTCTCCTAACCTGCTACGTTAGTTCTCCTAACCTGCTACGTTAATTCTCCTAACCTGCTACGTTAGTTCTCCTAACCTGCTCCGTTAATTCTCCTAACCTGTTACGTTAATTCTCCTAACCTGCTACGTTAGTTCTCCTAACCTGCTACGTTAGTTCTCCTAACCTGCTACGTTAGTTCTCCTAACCTGCTACGTTAGTTCTCCTAACCTGCTACATTAATTCTCCTAACCTGCTACGTTAGTTCTAACCTGCTACGTTAGTTCTAACCTGCTACGTTAGTTCTAACCTGCTACGTTAGTTCTAACCTGCTACGTTAGTTCTAACCTGCAACGTTAGTTTTCCTAACCTGCTACGTTAGTTCTAACCTGCTACGTTAGTTCTAACCTGCTACGTTAGTTCTAACCTGCTATTTTAGTTCTAACCTGCTACGTTAGTTCTAACCTGCTACGTTAGTTCTAACCTGCTACGTTAGTTCTAACCTGCTACATTAGTTCTAACCTGCTATTTTAGTTCTAACCTGCTACGTTAGTTCTAACCTGCTACTTTAGTTCTAACCTGCTATTTTAGTTCTCCTAACCTGCTACGTTAGTTCTAACCTGCTACGTTAGTTCTAACCTGCTACATTAGTTCTAACCTGCTATTTTAGTTCTAACCTGCTACGTTAGTTCTAACCTGCTACTTTAGTTCTAACCTGCTATTTTAGTTCTCCTAACCTGCTACGTTAGTTCTAACCTGCCATGTTATGGATAAAAGGATAAATAGTGTATTGCTTTTAAACATGTGCATGTTTTTTCTCCTCTGACAAAACAAACGCTGATTCAAACTGGGTTTGGCAGATTTCTTCTGCAGTAGGAAACATGACTATCCTCAATGAAAGGTGGCTATCGAAGAGAGGACGACACTCTTCCCGTTTGCCAACCAACGAACTGACACAGTGCTCGACCACTCAACCACTTATTGGTTTCTGGGTCATGGAGTAGAGAGGACGGTCTTTTGCTCAAACAAGAATCTCCCCAACTCTGCAGTTACCCATTCTTGTCTCATTGGCCAATAGATATGCCTGGTTCATAAACAAGAGGGAGGTGGGAATTTACCCCTTGTGAAGTAAATACCATTTGGATGCATTGAAGTGCTTTGAACTCGTTGAGAAAAACACTGATTGGCTAATGGCCAACAAGCTGTGCAAAACATAAACTAACAGTAAAGCCATCATGCATGTAAACCAATTATAGTGTTCAAAAACCATATTAATACACTGAACACAAATATAAACGCAGGAAGTAAAGTGCTGAGGAGTATTTCTGTCTGTAATAAAGCTCTTTTGTGGGGAAAAACTAATTCTGATTGGCTGATCCTGGCTTCCCAGTGGGTGGGCCTGGCTCCCCAGCGGGTGGGCCTGGCTCCCCAGCGGGTGGGTCTGGCTCCCAGTGGGTGGGCCAGGCTCCCCAGCGGGTGGGTCTGGCTCCCCAGCGGGTGGGTCTGTCTCCCAGCGGGTGGGCCAGGCTCCCAGCGGGTGGGCCTGGCTCCCCAGCGGGTGGGTCTGGCTCCCAGTGGGTGGGCCAGGCTCCCAGTGGGTGGGCCTGGCTCCCCAGCGGGTGGGCCTATGCCCTCTCAGGCCCACCCATAGCTGCACCCCTGCCCAGTTATGTGAAATCCATAGATTAGGGCCTAATGAATTAATTTCAGATGACTGATTTCCTTATATGATCTGTTACTCTGCAAAATCTTTGAAATTGTTGCATGTTGTGTTTATATTTATTTTTATATTTTTGTTTAGTATAGATAGCTTTTTTTTATAAACAATGTTTTGTTGTTGCATTTCAAGTGGATTTTTCCCAGTTTTATGTGGTAATTTCCCACTTCCCACTTGGATACGAACGCATCAATAGTGTAAGCAATTCAGGGTTTATATAGGCCCGGGAGGAGTTTGCACATGGTGATACGGGATTGCATTCGTTTTGTAACCGGGCTGCCTTCCGGCATGAGCCAGGTGCCGCCAAAGGCGAATTCGGTTCAAAACAAGGTTAAGCACGTGGAGTAATGATTTAGGATAGTTTCATATGCATGTCATTGGCCTAAGTTTTCGGTGTTGACAAAATCCCCATTATGTGCTTTAGCTGCCTTTCCAATATTGGAAAACTCGACCATTTTATCGAAAAGACATGATGATGATCCTGAACGATGGACCATGCTGCCTTGTTGACTATTATGAATGGGCAGCGCAGATTACTGTTCCTTTTGAGAGGCGCTCCTCCCTACCGGTTATGCCCGGTCAAGTGCAACCCAGGTTCAGCTTAATCGAACGTCTTCAATATCCAGCAGGTGTGCGCGCTTAGTAAATAGAAAACAAATCCGGAACTAGCCGCGCACCTGCAGGATATTTAAGAAGACGTGACCGAGTCTTCTCATTTCTAAATCGATATACAAATCGCGGTGGTGAGTATCCCTTGACCACAGGTGTTATGGCAACTTGTGGTGCAATCATTATTCACATAACAGGTCGGCGATTAACTTCTAATAAATTAACGCTTAACTTTAATATTTTTTTTTTTTTTTTTACATTCATCTGATATTTTACAGGCTATAGCAAATGCACTCTAAAAGTGTTTAGTAACATAGACTATGCACACTAGACTAACATTGATTTTGTTAGTCACTCACTCAGTTATCATTAAAATGGCATAGTCATGGGGGAATGTCTAGAATTGACGGACATAAGAGTGCATTTGGCCTCTTCTTTCTGCCCATTGGCAAAAATGATTAATTGCATGAAATTGATCATACAATTGTTAAATTCTTTGCCCAATGGTAGAATGACAGGAAATGAACTTGCAGTAGGCAGGTCTTCCTAGTAGGAATACTAGTCATAACTGGTTTGACAATTGCCTGCAATCTGTATCCCATCTAGACACAACCTGTATACAGTGCAGTAGGAATACTGGGTCATAACAGACTTGTTGGTTTATTTTTCTCCTTTAGTCATGGTTCTTCCTGGGCTTCAGGTTTGGAGATGGATCCTCTTTGCCTGCATTCACTGGCTTTGTGTCTGTCAAGAGACTCCAAGACCGTAAGTCCATCTGCAGTTAGAATTTAGTGATCAGACTTGCTTCTCTCGTCTCTGTTTAACGTTCTCTTGTCGGAGCAATTTTTCATCTCCCCTTTCTGCAGATCTTTATCCCCCTGTATATTTCACCTGGCTTTGGGTTTAGAGATGTACTGATGTTCCTGTTGCCGGGTGTGTTCTCTGTAGGGTTTACATGGTAGCCGTTCCTGCAGTGATCCAGGCAGGCTCAGAGGCCAAGCTTTGTGCCAGCCTTCTGCAGCCCAACGAGACCCTGGTCATGACCGTATCTCTGATTGCCGACGGGCAGAACAAGAGACTTCTCCACCAGAGTTCTGACCAAGAGTTTCACCGCTGTGTCCAGTTTCAGGTCAGCCCAGCACTGGTGGACTTCCAGAACCATTCCATTAAGAGTGGACTCTACTGCTCAGCTTTGATGCATCGCTTAGGTTCTTTGTGCAATGGCAGCTTATTTTATGGTTAATGTCAGTGGTGGCCTACCAGAACTTTTCTGTGATTCGGGCTCCAATTTGTACCAGGTTTTGATTGAATGCTAGTATGTACTACTGAGACAATTTATATATGTAACTTACAGCAGGCTGACTGCATAATGGGATCCCTGCAGTAGTTAAACGCTCTACCTTGAAGTGGCTAGTGGCTCTTACCAACTGGGCCACACGGCACCACACTTGATTGTCCTATGTTATCGGGCCGTTTGTTCACCGGTGTTGCCCTGTTTCCGTCCCTGACAGGCCCCTTGTGTGAAGAGCGACGAAGTGCAGAACTTTAAGGTGGAGGTTCGAGGAGAAACATTCCTATCAACAGAGGAGAGAAGGGTCATGATCAAACCCTACAGCCCCATGACGTTCATCCAAACGGACAAACCAATCTACAAACCAGGACAAACGGGTAATGTTAGAGCCAGTACACCTTTAGTCTGGTTGCTAAGAAACGGGCCAATTAGGTGTTGGCATGTTCTGTAATGGTTTACTCTGGGGCGTTGCCCTTTTTGGGCCCCTGACCCCATTTTGACATCAACAGTTATCCACGACCCCACCATGCTCCCTTTGTTTATTTGAGGCTATAACAGTATTACAATGAAGTGTTGTTTGTGCGGCCTCCCGGGTGGCACCAGAGATTCTGGGTTTGCGCCCAGGCTCTGTCGTAACCGGCCGCGACCGGGAGGTCCGTGGGGCGACGCACAATTGGCCTAGCGTCGTCCGGGTTAGGGAGGGTTTGGCCGGTAGGGATATTCTTGTCTCATCGCGCACCAGCGACTCCTGTGGTGGGCCGGGTGCAGTGCGCGCTAACCAAGGTTGCCAGGTGCACGGTGTTTCCTCCGACACATTGGTGCGGCTGGCTTCCGGGTTGGATGCGCGCTGTGTTAAGAAGCAGTGCGGCTTGGTTGGGTTGTGTATCGGAGGACACATGACTTTCAACCTTCGTCTCTCCTGAGCCCGTACGGGAGTTGTAGCGATGAGACAAGATAGTAGCTACTAAACAATTGGATACCACGAAATTGGGGAGAAAAAAGGGGATAAAATTCAAAAACAAAACTAAAATGAATGAAATATTGTTTGAAATGCATCAGGCAATAATTGTGTAGAAAAGAACCCCATCATTGCTGGCAAAGCTCTTCCCCAGTCTGGTCCCGTCCTCTCTGTTCTAACGTCCTGCATTATGAGGATTGTAGAGGGAAGCGATAGACATCTGAAGAGCCTCGTTGTTCAGGAATGTGGTGCAGATGCAGTAAATCCCCCTGGGTTCACTCAGGATATGTACACTGGAATCAGGCTGGGAATCCTCAACCAGTATTTCTGGGAATCCTTGGAATTGAGAAAGTTGCCTGAAATTCTGCTTCTAATATTCTCATTGTGTTTGGTCTTGTCGTTGGCTGTTTACAGTGCTTTTTAGAGTCGTCACCTTGGATACCAATTTTAGCCCCGTCAATCAGCTGGTGAGTTGAAAATATACGATTGACAATAGTATTTTAGTTCAGTCTCTACTATTTCAATCCAAGATGCAGAAGTGTCACAATACTGTGATGGACAACGCAGTCTGGGATTATGCACAGCAATCAACCAGCCAGGACATGAGGCTTCCATTCATATCGGTCAGATTGGAATGTATGGGGTCATCTTTTCCTGAGATTGAATTGCAAATGCTACATGTGATGTGTATGTTAAGTGACCAAGCCAATCAGCTGTCTAGTAGCTGTAGACAGCGATGCTCTGATGTTTACGTTAAGTGACTAAGCCAATCAGCTGTCTAGTAGCTGTAGACAGCGATGCTCTGATGTTTACGTTAAGTGACCAAGCCAATCAGCTGTCTAGTAGCTGTAGACAGCGATGCTCTGATGTTTACGTTAAGTGACCAAGCCAATCAGCTGTCTAGTAGCTGTAGACAGCTATGCTCTGATGTTTACGTTAAGTGACCAAGCCAATCACCTGTCTAGTAGCTGTAGACAGCTATGCTCTGATGTTTACGTTAAGTGACCAAGCCAATCAGCTGTCTAGTAGCTGTAGACAGCTATGCTCTGATGTTTACGTTAAGTGACCAAGCCAATCACCTGTCTAGTAGCTGTAGACAGCTATGCTCTGATGTTTACGTTAAGTGACCAAGCCAATCACCTGTCTAGTAGCTGTAGACAGCTATGCTCTGATGTTTACGTTAAGTGACCAAGCCAATCACCTGTCTAGTAGCTGTAGACAGCTATGCTCTCTTTTGGCATTGGAGTTCTTAATGAAACATGACCCCGTCTCTTGTCTTTGCCCTTCACAGTACAACATTGTGGAACTTGAGGTAAGATCCTTGCTGGTGTAACTTTATGTTGACTGTCAGTGTAAAGACTGCAGCATTATGACTCCCCCTGCTAGCTAGGTCCTCATATCCACCTACTGTACAAGTTAGCTAAATACTTCCAATCAGCGTTGTGTGTAATCTGGGCCCTCTTCAGTAGATTAATGTTGCAGATATAACTGACTCCTTGTCCTGTATACTGTTGTGAACGCTCCACAACGTTGTGTCCTGCTGAACATGCCCCTTCCTATGAACCAACAGGACGTTAATCACAACCGGATTGGACAGTGGGTCAACACTACATCCAGTGGCAACATTCTGCAGCTTTCTCACCCCCTGAACTCTGAAGCCCCTGTAGGATCCTATACCATTGTAGTGTGGATTGGTGGAGAGAAAATCTACCACAACTTCAAGGTAGAACAGTATGGTAGGTTGAGTTTCTCTTTCATGCTCGGTGATGTTGCATCACAATCCCGGAACGTTCTGGAGTTCACTGCTGTTCTTTTTATCTGTAGTTTTGCCCAAGTTTGAGATCAACATGAACCTCACTGACAAGATCAGCGTTGTTCAAGAGGAGTATGAAGTGAAAGTGTGTGCAGAGTGAGTAAACACTATTGGTGATTTGCAATGTACTGTAGTTACAAGGTGATGTGGAACTCCACTACATGTCATTAATTATCTCATTACGCGAAGGCAGACCTGGGTTCAACTGCTATTAGAAGTATTACATTAACTTTCACATTTCAAATGAAGGATTTGAAAATACAAGTAAATAACATTGTATTGGTCACAACACGTGTTTGGTTCATGTTGAGGGTGCAGCGATATAGATGATCAATGCCAGAGGTATAGAATACAGTATAAACATATGAGATGAGTAATGCAAGGTATGTAAGCATTATTAGTGACTACTATTCCAATGATGTCAAGTCTGTAGGCAGCAGCCTCTGCTAGTACTGTAGCTTCATTTGATAATACACTTGGAAATTGTTATGCATTTGAGGATACTCTAATCCACTTATTTAAATATAGAAGTCCTTAAATATGCATGTGGTCTGCATTAATGACCCATGCTAATTGAAGACCTATAGTGCTACTGCTCAAGTCTTCAACTGCTGCTAGGATCCCTGAGATTTGTTAGTGGCATTTACGTGACCAGCTGGTTCTTCGGTCATAAAGCATCTCAGATTAGGATGGCTGTTCTAGGATCAGGTCCCAGCCTTGACATGTGACCTCGTTCATTATGATCTATAGTTAAAACTGATCCCGTTCTGAGCCTCTATGAATACAGGTCCAGATTCATTGACCGTGTTCAACGCCTGACTTCAAGCCTTTAGGTCTTACGTTTTCAATATGGTAACTGGATGCAGGAAGTTGACACTTGTCTTGTTGTGAATTGAAATCAGATACACGTATGGGCAGCCTGTACCTGGTGAAGCAGGGGTGAAGTTGTGCCGACCTTTGGTGGACAATGCAGTGATACCAATAACAGTTGATGAGCGAAATCCACAAGGAGTTCCTGATTACACACCTCCATGCCACAAAGAGTCAATAGAGGTCTGTCTGCTTTCCTAAAACGAGTAGTGCTGTTTTTACCAACATATGACATTTTGAATGGGATTTAAATGTGTTTTTGTGGTTCTGCCTGCTTTTCCTAGATGGACCATACTGGCTGTGCTTCTTATGTCTTCAACATGGCACTTTTCACAAAGAACGCAGGAGAGAAATTGCTGGGAGACGTGTTTAGTTTCCATGCAGAAGTACAGGAGGAGGGGACAGGCAAGTCCTCATCACAATCATTATGAGATGCATCATGTTGACTCAATACAAAACCCTTCATTTCACTTCAGCTGATGGCGACGTAACTATTGGCTGTTTCATTAGATCAGGTTCCCTAACTGTCCTATAAAACCATATTTGTTTTAATTTGACAGGTATTACACTGTCAGAGGAGAGAAATGTAGAGCTCTCCTATGTGATTGGAGAATTCACATTTGTTGACACGCCCCAAATCTATGAGCATGGATCAATTATCGAAGGCAAGGTAAGTCCAAATGGTGTTCCTGTTGCATTGTGGATGCTTGGTTTGTCCTGCTTCCTGAACTGCTTCCCGCCCTTTCCTCAGATAAATGCTGTTCGATTTAACAACACACCCATCTCTGACATGTTAGTCTACCTGTTCGAGGAGAAAGGCTGGTCCTCATATCTACGACTACAGAACCTAACCACGGACAGTCGTGGTATTGCCAGGTTCTCCGTCAACACAACCAGTCTGCCCAAAGAGAATATTAACCTCGTAGTAAGTATGATTCCTTCTAGGTTTGAGAGACTTTATACTCGATGCCAGTCTCTGGGACTATACAATATCTACATCTTAAATAGAACTATAACTAATTAAACTTTATTATATCTGATTAATAATGTTAATTCATAAGGAAGGGATTGTGTTTTTTTTAAGCAAGCAAAAAGGGTCGTTAACCTGTGGTTGAACCGACTCAACTTAGCTCTGGGATGTTTAGATAAGGTAGAGTTTTCCATTATCTGGAACTGTCTCTTAAATAGTGATGGATGAAGGTGAATCTGGATAAGTGTGTGTCTGGAGTGAGCGAGCTAGTGGGTTGGAATCAACTTTTGAACCTGTTCTGTCCTGGTCATAGGAGGAAAGACATTTTATAACCTATGACGTCATATTTTGTATATAAACTGTTGGTGGTTTCATGGCAGCGAGCTCCGAGAATAAATACTGTCATCTAATTTTGATAAGACTGGTCCCTGTCTATTTTATACAAATAAGAATCTTACACATTCTTAAACAGAGTGCATTTAATTAATGAACACACAGGAATTATGACATTCCTGTGACGGGGGAACCAAAATGTGCACCGCTTGGGCTCCCCAGGACAGTTGGGGAAACGATGCCCAGAGGTCATGACCCTAACAGGCTAGGTGGAAGTAAGGTGGATCTGTTACCATATTGCTTCCTGTCATCCTCTCAGATCCCCACTGTATATAGGATGGGCTCTAGGGGTTGATTTAGGATTGGGCCTTTAGTTTCTATTCCTTTTGTTCCTTTCAGGTAAGCGACACCCCACAAGTGGAGTACCCAGGATACAGGGTCCCCTATTTCAACAGAGGGCAACACCTACTCTCGCTGATCCAGCCCGCTGCCCCTGACATTAAACCGTCCAGCTCCCTGGCTATTCAGAAGGTGGAGAAACCACTGGCGTGTGGGCAGGCGGTGTCCATCACCATCCGCTATGCCATCGTAGGGGAGACTGTCCCAAAGGGCTCTGTGGCTGTCCTCTACCTGGTGAGTAGAACCAGGAACAACCTGCAAACCCATGGTGCCTCTCAAACAGCACCATATTTCCTATTTGCACTCCTTTTGACCAGGATCATGTCAGACATTTCCCGAGACACTTTCAAAGGAAGGATGTTCCTAAACTACACCAATACTCCTAATCAACCACTGTAACCCAACCTTGCTCATGTTACAAATTGGAATTCGTAATATATAAATAATACATTTAGCGAAGTCATAACCGATATAAAATGGATGATGGGCATCCACAAATGAATAGGTGCTAACGTATCATACTAATGGGAGTCGTGGATTTGTTAACCGTGTTACGTCTACCCCATGAGTCCAGGTTGCAACGTCTCCACTCTGTTGCTGAGAACTGTTTCCTTTCCCTCCAGGCCTTGTCCAGAGGGGTCATAGTTCAGCATGGACACATCAATGTTACTGTGCAGCAGGACAGTCCTGGTGAGTGAGTTTCATGAAGTGATTCTGAACGTTCTGGAAGGTGCTTAATGAGTGACCTGCTCTTTGCGTTGCAGTAGCCGAGGGTGACGTCACCTTGACGTTGGCAGTGGTCCCAGAGATGGCGCCGGTGGTTCAGCTCCTGGTGTACAGTATGCTACCCAGTGAGACTGTCATCGCCCACAGCATGAACTTCCCCACTGAGAAATGCTTCAGGAACAAGGTGTGTGTGTGTGGAGGAGTCTGGCATATCCCCAGTGACTGTACATCACAAACATTGTTGTCATTTTATGAAAGGTGTCCAGTATTTCCATGCAGACTGTAATCATACCTGGAGTAATGGTATCTGTGTCTGCCAGGTGTTGGTGGAGTTCTCACCCTCCAACGCTGTCCCAGGGGAGGAGAACACCCTGCATCTCTCGGCCCGGCCCGGTTCCCTCTGTGGCCTCGGTGCTGTTGACCAGAGTGTTGGCATCATGGAGCCAGGGAAGAGGCTGGATGCTGACAAGGTAACACAGCTCACTGAAGTGAACAGTGGTACCACCATACCTACTGTTTTGGTGGTGCTGGGAATACAACCAGTGACCACAGCAGACATGGAGTGGATCTGTTCACTGTTGGGAGCTTTTATCAAATGTGATGGGACTCATTCTCTGGCTTGAGGCCCACTTTCTATTGCCTCTCAGTAACTGGAAAGCACCTCCTTGTTGATGGGACAACTTTCTAAACGTTTAGCAACGGACAACAAAATGGAGTGTTTCCCCAAGTAGTCGTTTCAGTCTGTTCTGTTTGGTCCCCAATGAACAAGGTCATTTCACACCTCCCTGTTGTCCCTTTCCAGATATTTAATTTGCTACCGGTCAAGGAGACGACCTATGTTCCCTACGAGCTTGAAGATCCAGTAGCATGTTTACGCGTTAGACCAAGGAGATCCATAATACCACACCCATATGGACCGTCTGAGCAGACAAATGATCCTTATGCAGTTTTTCAGGTAAATATTTCTGCCCTGTTTTCTCAACTTGAAGCCTCTTTTTGTTCTTTCTGGGAAGAATCAGTCACCATACTGTTACAATGTGTTAAAATGAATAGAATGACAAACTGACTTATTACTAAATTGGTTCTGCTATTTCTAGACACTGGGATTGAAGCTAGCGACTAACCTGGATATAAGAGTACCTTCCTGCCTCAGTTACCAGGGGAACCAGTACTATCGCTCCTATGGTGAGATGTCCTTACCAACCCTTATTCTCATTGCCAAGTCTAATGAATCTTGGGTTATGGATGACCTTTTGCTAGAATAACAAAGCCTGGTTAAACTGGTCTAAACACTGAGCCCAGCATTCAGTCTATTTTTAACTTGACACTAATGGCCATATTTTGTGTTGGTAGTAGCTTACAGCCTAATGGCTAGGCCTGGATCAGCAGGTCCTAGACTTGAAATGGCTGTGGCTGGTGGACTTGCCGCTCCACCTCCGCCACCCATACAGACGGTCCGTACATTCTTCCCTGAGACATGGATTTGGGACCTTGTGGAAGTTGGGTAAGTGCTCTGCAGAGTGAGGCCGACCTCTGGTGAAAGCCCTCTTAGCTCTTGCCTCGTATCCAAACAGTAGTGGTGCAGATTAGGAACCTGAACCTCTGTAAACTGTAGGTCAGCTTCCTCTTAGGAAATACCCTTTGACCTCAATGGGTGTCCCTGGTTAGATAAAGCTTAAATGCATTTGTAACAACAAACTGTGTTGAAATTAGTCTTTCTCTATTAGACACGTGGTGGCTTTCTGTTTGAACTCTGACCTCTGTATTCCAGGGAGTCTGGATCTCTAGATGTCCCCCTGACAGTCCCAGACACCATCACCACCTGGGAGACTGAGGTCTTCTGCCTGGCCCCCAGTGGCTTTGGTCTGGCTCCTCTGGTGGAGCTCACGGTCTTCCAGCCCTTCTTCCTGGAGCTCACCCTGCCCTACTCAGTCATCCGGGGAGAGCACTTTGAGCTGAAGGCCACTGTGTTTAACTACCTCTCCAAGTGCATCATGGTACGACGCTGCACCAGGATGGTTTCTTGAGTTGTATTGTTTGTGTCGTACCACGTTATCTTACCCCGTGTTCCTCTTTGGCAGGTTTCTGTGACTCCAGCTCTTTCCTCAGACTACACTCTCACACCCTTGCGTGATGTCCAGGACTCCTCGTGCTTGTGTGCCAATGGACGAAAGACCTTCAGTTGGACTATGGCCCCCTCTGTCCTGGGTTAGTCTTCATCTGTTCAAACGACAGAATGGATGTCAACCTGAGTTGTGTACTGGCACCGTATTGGCTGTTGTGTACTGGCACCGTATTGGATGTTGTGTAACCTGCGCTGTCCTGTGTGTAGGGGTTTTGAACGTGTCTGTTAGTGCGGCGGCTGTCCGGTCCCAGACTGCGTGTGACAACGGGGTTGTGAACGTACCGGAGAGAGGACGCGTTGACACAGTCACACGGAGCCTGCTGGTGAAGGTATGTAGTCTACCGCTGTGGGAGAACTAACGTTAGGTAGCACAGATACTGTCTAGTGGAACTGCCTCTGAAATGAATCCCTCTCCTCCTCCAGGCTGAGGGAACAGAGAAGAGCCACACCTACAACTGGTTGCTGTGTCCTACTGGTCAGTAATGAATCAACGTTGAATGTTTACGGTGGTTGACGTGATCATCTTCATTCAGCTCCTCTTTGTGTCCACAGGAGAAGCTCTGACGGAGGAGGTGGAACTGCAACTTCCCCAGAATGTGGTGGATGGCTCTGCTAGGATTTCCCTCTCGGTTCTGGGTAAAATAAACCATTGTGTAGTGGTGGGAAGACGAACCTTCTCAGTGACGATGCTGCTGTTTGCTGAAGAGGACAGTCTGTAACAGAAGTCCCTTTTCTCTGTAGGGGACATCCTGGGTCGGGCCCTCAACAACCTGGATGGACTGTTGCAGATGCCGTATGGGTGTGGGGAGCAGAATATGGCCCTGCTCTCCCCCAATATCTACATCCTGGAGTACCTGAGGAACACAGAGCAGCTCACGCCAGCCATCCTAGAAAAGGCCACCAAGTTCCTCACTAGTGGTAGGAGAGTCCCTTCAAATCTGTCTTGATTAGATGCCAAATCCACAAACCGGGCTGGATTTGTCCAATTAGAGGATTTCGTTTTCTATTTTAAAGTGTTTCTCCACGGTGTACCCTGCTGTCATGGTAACAGCGGAGCTGCATGACAGATGATCTCAATGTCTTAACATCACTGACCCAACACATGGTTTTCTACTGAAGTCATTTGATGGTAGAATATTGACACTGTCTCATAGCACCCTATTCCTTACATAGGGCAGGACTCTCCAACCTTGTTACTGTCCTGTATGTAGGTTTTCACTCCAACCCTAATCTCGCTCCCCTTCTAATAATTAGCTGGTTGAATGGGGGTTAATTACAACTTGGTTGGAGGGTAGCTCTCCGTGAACAGGGTTGGAGAGCCCTGAGATATAAGGAGCCGTTTGGGGCACAACTCTGGGAATAGAACAAGCGCTTGGTCACCGTTGATGATAAAAACCCACCGGCAGGTTACCAACGGCAGCTGAACTACAAGAATGCTGATGGTGCGTACAGCACGTTTGGACAAGGCTTGGGGAACACCTGGTGAGTACTTGGCTTGTTTTTCACCTACTGGTAGTTTCAATGACGTATTGACCAATCAAATGGCATCTCTGGCATGGAGACGCTGGATAGGACAGCTGACGCGTGTGATGTCATGACTTGGAGCTTGACGATACGATGTTAGGGCTTTTAAATGAATCCACTTCTTTCTTCAGGCTGACTGCTTTTGTCTTGAGATCCTTTGGCAAAGCCCAGTCTTTCATCTATGTTGACCCGGCAACGATGGAGCAATCCAAGACTTGGTTGGAACGTCAACAAGGCCAACGTGGCTGTTTCAGAACTTTAGGGAAGCTCTTGAACAACAGAATTAAGGTATTTATATTGCTAATAAACTGGTTGTCTGTTTCGTCAGACCGGCCGTAGTTTGATTTCAACAGGCTAGATACAGTTGGTGTCTTGACATTGTTTTCTAGGGTGGAGTGACGGATGAAGTCACACTGACGGCTTACATCACTGCTTCAATGCTGGAGCTCAACATGTCCGTGACGGTAAGTAGCTTCACTCCATGGAACCATTTCTCACACCGTCATTACAGGCAACTCATTCAGCCTCCTGTATGAAATCTGTCTCACATCAACTGTCATTTACAGCTTCTACGACGTAGTGAAGTCATTTCTCTGCCAGTAGCCTATGAAATAACAAAGAATGGGCTTAGATCTGTAAGGGAACACCCCCCTGAAATGGACAAAAATGAATGGGAAGTCATTGGCATGGACAAACCATATACACGGTGTCTAATACCACTCAATTTGGCGTTTCGTTCAAAGTTGATTGCAAATGGCAAATGCCAGGTGTAACACTTTGAAAATCCAACAGGTGGCGAGCGCGCTCCACTGTGGTTTTTCATATTGCAAATGCAACAAGTCAACATCAAAAAGCAACATTTTGAAAAAGTGAGAAATTCTAAAACCTAGCAACCCCTTAAAGTGCTTTCTGGACCGTTTTTCGAAATTCTTTTGATTTGTGTCAATTACACATGTATAAGAACTTCATCAACATACTTTAGCCATTTAAAAAAAATATATATTTTTTTTACTTGTGCATAAGGCATATGTTTTGTCCATTTGCAATGTGATTTCATAGTCAAAAGTAACTTTTTTGGGGGCCAAATGCCATAAGAAATTTGACATGCTCAAATCCTGCAGGAATGTGAAATTGACTGGCATGATGAACTCGGGATGGCTGGGCAGTGATTCTGGTACCTCACTGTTTAAACATATTGCAAATGGACAATAGTCACCAGCAAGTCACTGTCAATTAGATATCATTCTGACACCAAACCCACTTTTTCCAACTCGTTTAGTAGCCACAGAGCTGGCCCAAAATTCACAACACCTTCTATTCAAACCATAATAAAAACGTAGTTACGTTCCAGCTGCGGGTCCAGTTCTGATGTTGTGTAGGCCTAGCTGAGGCAACCCCGAATCCCAAGTTTTGGCTCGCTAGGTCATTTGGTGCCCGAGCAAGACCCTAATTGGTGCTGAAAATGCACTTTTTTCCATGCCTTGCTACGGGGTCCTTGAGTGAGCTATCGGACCAAAACGTTGGGGTCCGTCTATATGGGCCGAGGCGGTCGCAATGCACCTAGTCTTGCGACTCTGGGACATTTCTAAATGTTGTCATTTTCGTGATGGTCAAAATGAATTGAAGTCATTGCAAATGTACGAGGCTGTTTCTCGCTCCGAGAACCTTCTATTGCGTGCTGAGTTACGTGGCTCTATCGACCTGAGGTCTAGAACAGGTTTCGGAACTCTAGGTCTGACGGTTCTTTAAAAGTTCCAACAAGGTTAACTAATGCAGGCACTGTCTGTCTCTACGCACCCCAATGGGTCCCTCCTGCCAAGCTGTGTGAATGATTTTATGGGAATCATGACTGATTTACAGTTCATGGGGGTTGCCTAATCACACATGAAGTTTTGGACAGATCTGACCATTTTAACCCTTCAAAACAGCCACTATGACACCATTTAAGGCACGTCCGGTTGGCAGAGGAAGCTATAAATAAACTCCTATCCTGATTGGGGTATGCCTTTACAGAATCCTGAGTTTTTTTAAAAAAGTCTTTATGTTAAGAACTGAGTTATTTACGGAGGGTTTAGTGAGTGTTATTTCAGAAAATCACAAATCTCGCAGAGCTCCGCAGCACACTGTAAAAAGATTCGCATGAACACCCTGCAACTGGATCTGTAACTGTTTAAAAAAAAAAAATGGACGATTTCTCTTAAATGACGATGGATAAATGGCTGGTTCTTTTTTTTAATTGACACCAGAGGCTCCTTGACTTTGACGTGAAGCGGAAAAATTATTGCTCTATTTTCATTTTGGACCTTTTTTCCCAGAAAAATGGCCATAACTCAACCGTTGAGGCCTAGACGCCATCTTGTTCGGGGCCAACTGCCCATCATGCCAAACCTACGCTCACCAAGTTTTGGCTTCGAAATATTTTCAGTTTAGGAGAAGGCCACGTCGTGATGTTTTGTACATTTGCAATATGATTGCTTATGCCCTCTTGTGGGATTTACCGGGACAGTGGAAAAATGACACATTTTATAAAACGGAAACCGAATGTCTGAGTTCGTTTGACTTCCCGGTAGATCCGGCCCAGCCGCACGGCCCGACGCCGTCCGTGAATTTTACAAACGTTTTCGGACGTCTATTAAGGGACCGTATATTTGCAATATGGACTCTCACTAACCACATGGCGAATGTCAAAATGTTCCCTTAAGGTATGTTACTACTGATATTAGGCTCTGTATGCTTCTGTAAAGTGAGAAAGGAAATGTGCTGTAGTCTGGTCCCAGATATGTTGGTGTTTATTTTTAGAGTGCCATGCCTCTTTAGCAGGGGACCTCTGCATGTACAGAAATTATACCCTTTACAAATGCAACGTAATAAAATGTACAAGGAAAAACAATCCCGTTCCTCAGCAAAAAGTGTTCCCTAATCAACAATTTGAACTGCCTGAGGCCCCAGAACAGCAAGTTGAATGGAACCCAGTCCAAACTGATCTGGGACCAGGCTGGCTTTTAATGTGCTGCTGTCATTCTGTGCTCTAGGATCATGTTGTGGACCACAGCTTGTCTTGCCTGAAGAACTCCACCAGTGATTTGTCCAACACCTACGCTACTGCTCTGCTGGCCTACACCTTCACCCTGGCAGGTGACATGGAGACACGGGCCCGGCTTCTGCAGCACCTCGACACCATCTCATTTCAAGAGGGTGAGCTATATCCTGGTAGCGCTGTCTTGCCTTGATTGAGCATGCCTGGATAATGGAGTACTCCTAAAAGTGCAAACCCTCAGACCATCTGGCACTCCAGAGAGGCCCAATAAAATGATTAATTTTAAATTATTGTTAAGAAGAAAAAAAAAACTCTTGCTCCTAAAAAATGTTTTGGACATGAATTGGGGAGGTCAGAACTTTGTATTGTGTAGTCTGTATTAGGATGAATAAGCTAGTCCTTATTCTGGTGTGTGTGCTCCTCAACCCTCAGGGGGTCTCCTGCACTGGTCCCAGTCCTCCTCTGAGACCTCGCCCTCCCTGGAGGTGGAGATCAGCTCCTACGTTCTGCTGGCGTCCCTCAGTGCCTCTTCTCGGTCGACCTCTGACCTGGGCTACGCCTCCCGCATCGTCAGGTGGCTGGTGAGGCAGCAGAACGCCTACGGAGGCTTCTCTTCCACCCAGGTATACTTTCTAAACACCAGTGGTCTGAAATGGTGCACTAGTACAAACATTGACTCGTATCAGACCACAGGGCATGTGTTCTTCATGTCCAACCTGGTGAGGCTCCCTTCCACTGATAGAGCCTAGAAACCATCATCGTAATGGCTGGAATTGGGATTTAGTCACTTTAGCAACTGTTCAATGTGAGAAATATTCAACCCTTTTAAAATGGTCTCTTTTCATTTTGAACTGATTGTCCTGTGGTGTGCATGTCTAGGACACGGTGGTGGCCCTCCAGGCCCTGGCTCTCTACTCCACCAGGGTGTTCAGTAGAGGAGGAGCCAGCACAGTGACGGTCAGGTCTCCCAGTGGGGACCGGTGCCTCTTCCATGTGAACCAAAACAACAAGCTTCTGTACCAGGAGAGGGCGCTGCAGGACACAGAAGGGAAGTACAGCGTTGAAGTGCAGGGCAGTGCTTGTGCCTCAGTGCAGGTCAGTGAAAACACATCTCTCCTCCAGTCCTGTGGCGCAAGATGCCCTTTAATACACAGTACAGGGAAGCTGTTTCTTCTGGCTCATAAAATGTTTGTATTCGGACAGGATGGTTTCCCTGACTTCCTCTTCTCTATCCCAGGTGGTGCTCCGCTACAACGTCCCTACTCCTACCAGAAGCACAACGCTCAGTATCCAGGTGACTCCAGAGGTGGACTGCAACAGGAAGTCTTTGAGACCCAGAGTCACGCTGAAGCTCCAGTCTCGGTCAGAATGAAGGACATATTTGTATGCATTCTAGTAAATGTGTGATCTTGGAGCGTGACCTGCAGAATGGGTTTGACCCAAATTAATTAGTGTTATACCTGTGTATAGGTTATTGACTTTCTAGTTGGTACCTCGGCTTGGATCAGTCAGAATGCTTATCTGGTCTTTATGGCTAAAGTAATCCAAGCATTTTGATTATTAAAATCAGCTGTCAATCATCTTTCTCAGATATCATGGAAAGGAGCTCACCACCAATATGATTATAGTGGATTTGAAAATGCTCTCTGGGTTTTCTCCAGATCCAGACTCTTTGGGGAGGGTGAGTTGTTGGGACCTTTATCCATGGAGGTCTTGCCTCGTCTGTGTCCCTTTGTTTAAGGATGACGGTTCTTTGTTCATGCAATATCAATGACTTGTCTTCACAGCTGCGGGGTTCAAGTCAAGTGGATCGTGTTGATATCAAAGATGACCATGTGTTAATGTACTTGACAGAGGTGAGGTGAAAACCATTCACATGGCGCTTCATTTAAACATAATATATTTTGATGTACAGTAACTTCTGCTTTGATCATTTAATGACCCGTTTGTTTGTTTTTCTCCCAACAGCTGACATCACTACTTCCTTTCCACATCACCCTGGACATCATACAGGAGTTCCCAGTACAGAATCTAAAGCCAGCAGTGGTCAAGATCTATGACTACTACCAGCCAAGTAAGTTACTCTACTAACCCTCCCCAAAACGTTATTTTTACCCTCTTCTGAGGAACATTTGGTCAAGTTGTTTTCATTTACTGAGACGAAGCTGTCTTACGGTTACAGGTGACAAGGCTGAGACAGAATACGTCTTCCCTTGCAACTAGGGGTTCCAAGCTGGTGAGCTACTTGAAATCTGGAGTTATTGGTGATGAATTGTGTACTATACATGATTTAGGGAGCCAGTCTTCCTTTAATCTAAATGTTGGTCAGTTTGCTAAAGGATTCATTAAATGTCTTTGCTCCTCGACAGATGGAAGAAGATGACATTGATGTCACACCTGCAACCCTTGAGACGTCTTTCAAGTGCTGAAGTAAAACTATGGATCTGGAAATAAAGTGTTTCATTAAAACCCTTTTCTGGAGCCTGTTGTCTCTGAGCAGTGAGGTGAATATTGAGGCAGTGGTGTTCATCCTGGGGTACATTAAGCAATGTGATTGGGTCCAGTAAACAGAGCAGCTCTCTGGAGGTGTAGTTTCCATCTGTGCTGTTAATCAGGGTCGCCAACTGTACAAAGTTGTAGATGTTGGGTTCTCATCTCTTCTGTTCCTCAGTCTGGGACATGGACCCCTGTATTTATGAAGGCCCTGTTCTTTTAGTTCTCATCAGGGAATGGGTCAGGACATGTTACCACTAAATGACATTAACGTCTTACTGTGATCTCCTGATGAATGGTGTGGGCAGGGCAAGATGTGGTGGTAAACACCTCACAAATCAATGAGATTAACTGAACAATTGACGACCCAACAGATACTCTAGAGCCCTACTGACAACGACTCACTAAATTCTATGAAAGAAACGTATGCAAACATGCTGTGAAAACAGTAGTTGAAAAGCCGTGTTTATGGCCTGACAATGGGAAAGAAAAGACCTGTTCTGGGTTGTCTCCTGTACCTGCTGAGCTGTCAAACTAAACCATTACTGTACTTACCATGACAATACCAGATGTTTTGGTTCAGAGAAGATTGAAACGAGCCCTCTTGATTGGACAGTACGCAACAATAGATCTGACAGTCAGTTGGCTCCAGTAATGCAGTGGTCACCAAACCACCCTGTAGTCTCCTGGGGGAACTCCATCACTTGTGGCACTGAGCTTTACTCACATTGTTAATTCCAAATGGACCTCTGACCCCTACACATCTTAGTCACTCTGGTATATCTGCAAGGATTATGTCAGTGGTATTGTAGGTAGCCTAGTGGTTAGGGTGTTGGGCCAGTAACTGAAAGGTTGCTAGATAGAATCCCTGAGCTGATCTGTCGTTCTGCCCCTGAACAAGGCAGTTAACCCACTGTTCCTAGGCTGTAAATAAGAATTTGTTATTAACTGACTTGCCTAGTTAAAGGGTACATTAATTGTCAGGTCGCTATGTTTTGAGAACAAAACATTAAGGGCCGACTGTCTTGGACAAACAAATGTGTTTGAGATCATTTGAAAAATAATTTTATTGAACATTTATTAGTTGAAGTAAAAATCCAAATGTAAGGATTTGAAGGTCATTAGATTTGGGGTGTTGTGAGAATTTCTATCAAAATAAATAGTGCACAGAAATTCGGTCAAAAATCTCCCCGCTAAAGAAATTAATACCACTGGGCTAGAAGGAGTTACCACCCTATCTCTAGTACCGCTCATTTCACATCAGTCAGGGGAAGTGACAAGAGCAAACTTTGGGAGGAAGGAGAGAATTGGGACGCGGTCCTGACATTTCTGAAGAGTTCTGTCGTATCATGTAGAGAAGGTTTTGGCTTTCGACTTCCTCTTTCTGGGCAGCAGAGGGGAGAGGGTGGTAGCCAGAGGTTCCTCTTTGACCGGTGTGGCTGAAGGGGGTGGTAACCGCGAACCAGGCTCCAGCTTGACCCTGGAGGTCTTGGGGGAGTGTGGTGAGCGAGGTGACCCAACTTTAGGCCTCTTGGCTGGGGAGGCTTGGTGGGCGGAGGGGCAGCTGTGGTGGTTCAGACACACGGAGCAGAGGATTGACAGGTAGACACACCTGTTGACCAAACCCCACCAGCAACCAGTTGATCTCACTCCATAGATCCCTGTGTCGGGGAAGAGAGAGGAAGATCACCATCCCCGTCTTCATCAAAATCATGTCGGACAGAAATCACAAGGCAAAATGTTTCTCTTTCCTGCTGTAAGGGATCTGATTGGTCAGTGACTGGTTAACGAGTGACCTGATGGGTCAGAGGTAGAGGAAGTGGTGGTTACCAAGGTGACACCAGTCTTCCAGGGCCTTGGGTGACTCCTCTGGGTTCTTGGTCCCACCTCTCGTCCGTCCCAGCCGGTTGGAGATACGATGGACGTGTGTCCAGCCACACACACAAAACAAAAAGTAGAATGAAACTATCCCATGAGAAGACGCCCACTATATAATCCAATAGAACTACCACTCTGCACCTGATCAGACCACATCACATGCAGACTAGAATATGGCATTCGTAGTCCTATATGAGCCATACCTACCTATGCCAGAGACCTGGTGCCAGGTGATGTCCATGGCCAGGTGAGCCATCTTGGGTCCTACTCCAGGTAGTCGTACCAGGCCCTCCACTGTGTTAGGGATGTCCCCTCTAAACTTCCTCTGGAGCATCACTGACGTCTGCTTCAGGTACTTCACCTTGGTCTGGAGGAGGGGGGGGGGGGTAGGAGAGAAGACATGTCAAGGTTTTATTCATAAGTATTCACACCCCTTGACTTTTTCCACATGGTACAGCTTGAATGTAAAATGGATTACACTGAGATTTGTTTGGTCACCTACCCACAATACCCCATAATGTTAAAGTGGAATTGTTTTTTATTTGTCTTTTTTTACAAATAAAAAGCTGAAATGTCTTGTCAATAAGTATTCAACCTCTTTGTTATGGCAAGCCTAAATAAATGTGCTGAACAAGTCACGTATGTTGCATGTACTCACTGTGTGCAGTAACGACTACCTCATCATCATCATGTGCAGTAACGACTACCTCATCTCTGTACCCCACACATAGAATTATCTGTAAGGACCCTCAGTCGAGCAGTGAATTTCAAACAGATTCAACCACAAAAACTAGGAAGGTTTTCCAATGTCTCAAAGTAGAGCAGATGAGTTGGTAGATGGGTAAAAATAAAAAGCAGATATTGAATATCTCTTTCAACATGAAGTTATTAATTACACTTTGGATGGTGTGTCGATACACCCAGTCACTACAAAGATACAGGCGTCCTTCCCAACTCAGTTGCCAGAGAGGAAGGAAACTGCTCGGGGATTTTACCATGAGGCCAATGGTGACTTTAAAACAGTTACAGAGTTTAATGGCTGTGATAGGAGGGGATTCAATTATCTGTCCTGCGTTACCCCGGTGGAAGGAGTGTCTGGGATGCCTCTGGAGCATGAGCCAGGTGCCCCTTTCAAAGCCAGCTCAAAACAAAGTGATGTAGGTCAAATCTAATTTTTTTTGTCACACATTTTATTTGTCACATGCGCGAATACAAGTGTAGACTTTACCGTGAAATGCTGACTTACAAGCCCTTAACCAACAGTGCAGTTCAAGAAGAAGAAAATATTGACCAAGTAGACTAAAATAAAAAGTAACACAATAAGAATAACAATAACGAGGCTATATACAAGGGGCACCGGTACCGAGTCCACAGGCTAGTTGAGGTAATCAACATGCTGCCTTGTTGACAATATGATCGAGCATTTGAAATGGCCGTTCAGTCTAATCGAACTCCCTGAATATCCAGCAGGTGCGAGCGCTTAGTAATTAGAAGGGAAAAAAGTCCGGAACTAAGGATATTTATAGGGACATGACCGACGGGGGTTGTTTACTTTCGACCGAGTCCACAAACAACCCGCTGCGGTGAGTATGCCTAGTGCACAGGTGCTATAGCGACTTGTGTTGCAATCATATACCCAAAACAATAGTTTTTTGAAATGTTACTTGCATCTGGTCTTTTACAGGCTATACCAAATGCAATCCAAAAGGGTTTAGAAACATAATACTTTCTCCTCGTGCACGCTAGACACACTTTTACAATCTGTGTTTGGCGCCCAGTTTCTAGCCCGATATATTGTAACTCGGTCTAGAAGAAACACTAACCTACATGCAACTGAGCCTTTTTACCGACCTGTCTGCAGCCTGGTCTCATGGACTATACGTAACATAGTAAAAGTATTTCTGCCAGGCTGAAATCTGTATGAAATGTTAAGTTTGGTATTTTTACAGAAGACTGACAGCTACTTCAGGCAATAACCAAAAGGGTGGAGGGGTGGGTGTAGTAAAACTGACGTATAGCATTTTGGGTAATAAGCAACTTCATCTACTTTGGAACTACTTAGCTAAAAGGGTTAAGGTTAGCCAACATGCTAACCACCTTTACTCCTAATGTTTAGCCTGGATAATGTTAGCTACCTAGTTCATGTTGGCCACAACAAATTGGAATTTGTAAGATGTCTGTTTTTAACATCATATGAAATGGATGGACATCCACGACTGTAATACATATAAAATGTCATATATCATACTTGGTTTTCGGTTTTGCGTACAAAATGATAGGAAATGGTCTGAGACCAGGTTGGTGCCTGTTTGGGGAAGCTTCTCCCTGTCTGGTGGTATGTCAGTGGGTAGATGCTTCTGATATGGAGTGCATGGTTTGCAGTGCCCAGGAAAGAATTTTAAATTCAATTTTGGTCTCACCTGCTTCTCTGTAGACTTGTATTTTATTAGCCAACCCTTAACCTATATCTCCTGACCTGCTGTGGAAGCTCTAACCTTTTATAGGTGACGTCAATTGACAATCTGGATCCCACACAACCTGTATACTGTGCAGTAGGAATACTGGGTCATAACAGACTTGTTGGTTTATTTTTCTCCTTTAGTCATGGTTCTTCCTGGGCTTCAGGTTTGGAGATGGATCCTCTTTGCCTGCATTCACTGGCTTTGTGTCTGTCAAGAGACTCCAAGACCGTAAGTCCATCTGCAGTTAGAATTTAGTGATCAGACTTGCTTCTCTCGTCTCTGTTTAACGTTCTCTTGTCGGAGCAATTTTTCATCTCCCCTTTCTGCAGATCTTTATCCCCCTGTATATTTCACCTGGCTTTGGGTTTAGAGATGTACTGATGTTCCTGTTGCCGGGTGTGTTCTCTGTAGGGTTTACATGGTAGCCGTTCCTGCAGTGATCCAGGCAGGCTCAGAGGCCAAGCTTTGTGCCAGCCTTCTGCAGCCCAACGAGACCCTGGTCATGACCGTATCTCTGATTGCCGACGGGCAGAACAAGAGACTTCTCCACCAGAGTTCTGACCAAGAGTTTCACCGCTGTGTCCAGTTTCAGGTCAGCCCAGCACTGGTGGACTTCCAGAACCATTCCATTAAGAGTGGACTCTACTGCTCAGCTTTGATGCATCGCTTAGGTTCTTTGTGCAATGGCAGCTTATTTTATGGTTAATGTCAGTGGTGGCCTACCAGAACTTTTCTGTGATTCGGGCACCAATTTGTACCAGGTTTTGATTGAATGCTAGTATGTACTACTGAGACAATTTATATATGTAACTTACAGCAGGCTGACTGCATAATGGGATCCCTGCAGTAGTTAAACGCTCTACCTTGAAGTGGCTAGTGGCTCTTACCAACTGGGCCACACGGCACCACACTTGATTGTCCTATGTTATCGGGCCGTTTGTTCACCGGTGTTGCCCTGTTTCCGTCCCTGACAGGCCCCTTGTGTGAAGAGCGACGAAGTGCAGAACTTTAAGGTGGAGGTTCGAGGAGAAACATTCCTATCAACAGAGGAGAGAAGGGTCATGATCAAACCCTACAGCCCCATGACGTTCATCCAAACGGACAAACCAATCTACAAACCAGGACAAACGGGTAATGTTAGAGCCAGTACACCTTTAGTCTGGTTGCTAAGAAACGGGCCAATTAGGTGTTGGCATGTTCTGTAATGGTTTACTCTGGGGCGTTGCCCTTTTTGGGCCCCTGACCCCATTTTGACATCAACAGTTATCCACGACCCCACCATGCTCCCTTTGTTTATTTGAGGCTATAACAGTATTACAATGAAGTGTTGTTTGTGCGGCCTCCCGGGTGGCACCAGAGATTCTGGGTTTGCGCCCAGGCTCTGTCGTAACCGGCCGCGACCGGGAGGTCCGTGGGGCGACGCACAATTGGCCTAGCGTCGTCCGGGTTAGGGAGGGTTTGGCCGGTAGGGATATTCTTGTCTCATCGCGCACCAGCGACTCCTGTGGTGGGCCGGGTGCAGTGCGCGCTAACCAAGGTTGCCAGGTGCACGGTGTTTCCTCCGACACATTGGTGCGGCTGGCTTCCGGGTTGGATGCGCGCTGTGTTAAGAAGCAGTGCGGCTTGGTTGGGTTGTGTATCGGAGGACACATGACTTTCAACCTTCGTCTCTCCTGAGCCCGTACGGGAGTTGTAGCGATGAGACAAGATAGTAGCTACTAAACAATTGGATACCACGAAATTGGGGAGAAAAAAGGGGATAAAATTCAAAAACAAAACTAAAATGAATGAAATATTGTTTGAAATGCATCAGGCAATAATTGTGTAGAAAAGAACCCCATCATTGCTGGCAAAGCTCTTCCCCAGTCTGGTCCCGTCCTCTCTGTTCTAACGTCCTGCATTATGAGGATTGTAGAGGGAAGCGATAGACATCTGAAGAGCCTCGTTGTTCAGGAATGTGGTGCAGATGCAGTAAATCCCCCTGGGTTCACTCAGGATATGTACACTGGAATCAGGCTGGGAATCCTCAACCAGTATTTCTGGGAATCCTTGGAATTGAGAAAGTTGCCTGAAATTCTGCTTCTAATATTCTCATTGTGTTTGGTCTTGTCGTTGGCTGTTTACAGTGCTTTTTAGAGTCGTCACCTTGGATACCAATTTTAGCCCCGTCAATCAGCTGGTGAGTTGAAAATATACGATTGACAATAGTATTTTAGTTCAGTCTCTACTATTTCAATCCAAGATGCAGAAGTGTCACAATACTGTGATGGACAACGCAGTCTGGGATTATGCACAGCAATCAACCAGCCAGGACATGAGGCTTCCATTCATATCGGTCAGATTGGAATGTATGGGGTCATCTTTTCCTGAGATTGAATTGCAAATGCTACATGTGATGTGTATGTTAAGTGACCAAGCCAATCAGCTGTCTAGTAGCTGTAGACAGCGATGCTCTGATGTTTACGTTAAGTGACTAAGCCAATCAGCTGTCTAGTAGCTGTAGACAGCGATGCTCTGATGTTTACGTTAAGTGACCAAGCCAATCAGCTGTCTAGTAGCTGTAGACAGCGATGCTCTGATGTTTACGTTAAGTGACCAAGCCAATCAGCTGTCTAGTAGCTGTAGACAGCTATGCTCTGATGTTTACGTTAAGTGACCAAGCCAATCACCTGTCTAGTAGCTGTAGACAGCTATGCTCTGATGTTTACGTTAAGTGACCAAGCCAATCAGCTGTCTAGTAGCTGTAGACAGCTATGCTCTGATGTTTACGTTAAGTGACCAAGCCAATCACCTGTCTAGTAGCTGTAGACAGCTATGCTCTGATGTTTACGTTAAGTGACCAAGCCAATCACCTGTCTAGTAGCTGTAGACAGCTATGCTCTGATGTTTACGTTAAGTGACCAAGCCAATCACCTGTCTAGTAGCTGTAGACAGCTATGCTCTCTTTTGGCATTGGAGTTCTTAATGAAACATGACCCCGTCTCTTGTCTTTGCCCTTCACAGTACAACATTGTGGAACTTGAGGTAAGATCCTTGCTGGTGTAACTTTATGTTGACTGTCAGTGTAAAGACTGCAGCATTATGACTCCCCCTGCTAGCTAGGTCCTCATATCCACCTACTGTACAAGTTAGCTAAATACTTCCAATCAGCGTTGTGTGTAATCTGGGCCCTCTTCAGTAGATTAATGTTGCAGATATAACTGACTCCTTGTCCTGTATACTGTTGTGAACGCTCCACAACGTTGTGTCCTGCTGAACATGCCCCTTCCTATGAACCAACAGGACGTTAATCACAACCGGATTGGACAGTGGGTCAACACTACATCCAGTGGCAACATTCTGCAGCTTTCTCACCCCCTGAACTCTGAAGCCCCTGTAGGATCCTATACCATTGTAGTGTGGATTGGTGGAGAGAAAATCTACCACAACTTCAAGGTAGAACAGTATGGTAGGTTGAGTTTCTCTTTCATGCTCGGTGATGTTGCATCACAATCCCGGAACGTTCTGGAGTTCACTGCTGTTCTTTTTATCTGTAGTTTTGCCCAAGTTTGAGATCAACATGAACCTCACTGACAAGATCAGCGTTGTTCAAGAGGAGTATGAAGTGAAAGTGTGTGCAGAGTGAGTAAACACTATTGGTGATTTGCAATGTACTGTAGTTACAAGGTGATGTGGAACTCCACTACATGTCATTAATTATCTCATTACGCGAAGGCAGACCTGGGTTCAACTGCTATTAGAAGTATTACATTAACTTTCACATTTCAAATGAAGGATTTGAAAATACAAGTAAATAACATTGTATTGGTCACAACACGTGTTTGGTTCATGTTGAGGGTGCAGCGATATAGATGATCAATGCCAGAGGTATAGAATACAGTATAAACATATGAGATGAGTAATGCAAGGTATGTAAGCATTATTAGTGACTACTATTCCAATGATGTCAAGTCTGTAGGCAGCAGCCTCTGCTAGTACTGTAGCTTCATTTGATAATACACTTGGAAATTGTTATGCATTTGAGGATACTCTAATCCACTTATTTAAATATAGAAGTCCTTAAATATGCATGTGGTCTGCATTAATGACCCATGCTAATTGAAGACCTATAGTGCTACTGCTCAAGTCTTCAACTGCTGCTAGGATCCCTGAGATTTGTTAGTGGCATTTACGTGACCAGCTGGTTCTTCGGTCATAAAGCATCTCAGATTAGGATGGCTGTTCTAGGATCAGGTCCCAGCCTTGACATGTGACCTCGTTCATTATGATCTATAGTTAAAACTGATCCCGTTCTGAGCCTCTATGAATACAGGTCCAGATTCATTGACCGTGTTCAACGCCTGACTTCAAGCCTTTAGGTCTTACGTTTTCAATATGGTAACTGGATGCAGGAAGTTGACACTTGTCTTGTTGTGAATTGAAATCAGATACACGTATGGGCAGCCTGTACCTGGTGAAGCAGGGGTGAAGTTGTGCCGACCTTTGGTGGACAATGCAGTGATACCAATAACAGTTGATGAGCGAAATCCACAAGGAGTTCCTGATTACACACCTCCATGCCACAAAGAGTCAATAGAGGTCTGTCTGCTTTCCTAAAACGAGTAGTGCTGTTTTTACCAACATATGACATTTTGAATGGGATTTAAATGTGTTTTTGTGGTTCTGCCTGCTTTTCCTAGATGGACCATACTGGCTGTGCTTCTTATGTCTTCAACATGGCACTTTTCACAAAGAACGCAGGAGAGAAATTGCTGGGAGACGTGTTTAGTTTCCATGCAGAAGTACAGGAGGAGGGGACAGGCAAGTCCTCATCACAATCATTATGAGATGCATCATGTTGACTCAATACAAAACCCTTCATTTCACTTCAGCTGATGGCGACGTAACTATTGGCTGTTTCATTAGATCAGGTTCCCTAACTGTCCTATAAAACCATATTTGTTTTAATTTGACAGGTATTACACTGTCAGAGGAGAGAAATGTAGAGCTCTCCTATGTGATTGGAGAATTCACATTTGTTGACACGCCCCAAATCTATGAGCATGGATCAATTATCGAAGGCAAGGTAAGTCCAAATGGTGTTCCTGTTGCATTGTGGATGCTTGGTTTGTCCTGCTTCCTGAACTGCTTCCCGCCCTTTCCTCAGATAAATGCTGTTCGATTTAACAACACACCCATCTCTGACATGTTAGTCTACCTGTTCGAGGAGAAAGGCTGGTCCTCATATCTACGACTACAGAACCTAACCACGGACAGTCGTGGTATTGCCAGGTTCTCCGTCAACACAACCAGTCTGCCCAAAGAGAATATTAACCTCGTAGTAAGTATGATTCCTTCTAGGTTTGAGAGACTTTATACTCGATGCCAGTCTCTGGGACTATACAATATCTACATCTTAAATAGAACTATAACTAATTAAACTTTATTATATCTGATTAATAATGTTAATTCATAAGGAAGGGATTGTGTTTTTTTTAAGCAAGCAAAAAGGGTCGTTAACCTGTGGTTGAACCGACTCAACTTAGCTCTGGGATGTTTAGATAAGGTAGAGTTTTCCATTATCTGGAACTGTCTCTTAAATAGTGATGGATGAAGGTGAATCTGGATAAGTGTGTGTCTGGAGTGAGCGAGCTAGTGGGTTGGAATCAACTTTTGAACCTGTTCTGTCCTGGTCATAGGAGGAAAGACATTTTATAACCTATGACGTCATATTTTGTATATAAACTGTTGGTGGTTTCATGGCAGCGAGCTCCGAGAATAAATACTGTCATCTAATTTTGATAAGACTGGTCCCTGTCTATTTTATACAAATAAGAATCTTACACATTCTTAAACAGAGTGCATTTAATTAATGAACACACAGGAATTATGACATTCCTGTGACGGGGGAACCAAAATGTGCACCGCTTGGGCTCCCCAGGACAGTTGGGGAAACGATGCCCAGAGGTCATGACCCTAACAGGCTAGGTGGAAGTAAGGTGGATCTGTTACCATATTGCTTCCTGTCATCCTCTCAGATCCCCACTGTATATAGGATGGGCTCTAGGGGTTGATTTAGGATTGGGCCTTTAGTTTCTATTCCTTTTGTTCCTTTCAGGTAAGCGACACCCCACAAGTGGAGTACCCAGGATACAGGGTCCCCTATTTCAACAGAGGGCAACACCTACTCTCGCTGATCCAGCCCGCTGCCCCTGACATTAAACCGTCCAGCTCCCTGGCTATTCAGAAGGTGGAGAAACCACTGGCGTGTGGGCAGGCGGTGTCCATCACCATCCGCTATGCCATCGTAGGGGAGACTGTCCCAAAGGGCTCTGTGGCTGTCCTCTACCTGGTGAGTAGAACCAGGAACAACCTGCAAACCCATGGTGCCTCTCAAACAGCACCATATTTCCTATTTGCACTCCTTTTGACCAGGATCATGTCAGACATTTCCCGAGACACTTTCAAAGGAAGGATGTTCCTAAACTACACCAATACTCCTAATCAACCACTGTAACCCAACCTTGCTCATGTTACAAATTGGAATTCGTAATATATAAATAATACATTTAGCGAAGTCATAACCGATATAAAATGGATGATGGGCATCCACAAATGAATAGGTGCTAACGTATCATACTAATGGGAGTCGTGGATTTGTTAACCGTGTTACGTCTACCCCATGAGTCCAGGTTGCAACGTCTCCACTCTGTTGCTGAGAACTGTTTCCTTTCCCTCCAGGCCTTGTCCAGAGGGGTCATAGTTCAGCATGGACACATCAATGTTACTGTGCAGCAGGACAGTCCTGGTGAGTGAGTTTCATGAAGTGATTCTGAACGTTCTGGAAGGTGCTTAATGAGTGACCTGCTCTTTGCGTTGCAGTAGCCGAGGGTGACGTCACCTTGACGTTGGCAGTGGTCCCAGAGATGGCGCCGGTGGTTCAGCTCCTGGTGTACAGTATGCTACCCAGTGAGACTGTCATCGCCCACAGCATGAACTTCCCCACTGAGAAATGCTTCAGGAACAAGGTGTGTGTGTGTGGAGGAGTCTGGCATATCCCCAGTGACTGTACATCACAAACATTGTTGTCATTTTATGAAAGGTGTCCAGTATTTCCATGCAGACTGTAATCATACCTGGAGTAATGGTATCTGTGTCTGCCAGGTGTTGGTGGAGTTCTCACCCTCCAACGCTGTCCCAGGGGAGGAGAACACCCTGCATCTCTCGGCCCGGCCCGGTTCCCTCTGTGGCCTCGGTGCTGTTGACCAGAGTGTTGGCATCATGGAGCCAGGGAAGAGGCTGGATGCTGACAAGGTAACACAGCTCACTGAAGTGAACAGTGGTACCACCATACCTACTGTTTTGGTGGTGCTGGGAATACAACCAGTGACCACAGCAGACATGGAGTGGATCTGTTCACTGTTGGGAGCTTTTATCAAATGTGATGGGACTCATTCTCTGGCTTGAGGCCCACTTTCTATTGCCTCTCAGTAACTGGAAAGCACCTCCTTGTTGATGGGACAACTTTCTAAACGTTTAGCAACGGACAACAAAATGGAGTGTTTCCCCAAGTAGTCGTTTCAGTCTGTTCTGTTTGGTCCCCAATGAACAAGGTCATTTCACACCTCCCTGTTGTCCCTTTCCAGATATTTAATTTGCTACCGGTCAAGGAGACGACCTATGTTCCCTACGAGCTTGAAGATCCAGTAGCATGTTTACGCGTTAGACCAAGGAGATCCATAATACCACACCCATATGGACCGTCTGAGCAGACAAATGATCCTTATGCAGTTTTTCAGGTAAATATTTCTGCCCTGTTTTCTCAACTTGAAGCCTCTTTTTGTTCTTTCTGGGAAGAATCAGTCACCATACTGTTACAATGTGTTAAAATGAATAGAATGACAAACTGACTTATTACTAAATTGGTTCTGCTATTTCTAGACACTGGGATTGAAGCTAGCGACTAACCTGGATATAAGAGTACCTTCCTGCCTCAGTTACCAGGGGAACCAGTACTATCGCTCCTATGGTGAGATGTCCTTACCAACCCTTATTCTCATTGCCAAGTCTAATGAATCTTGGGTTATGGATGACCTTTTGCTAGAATAACAAAGCCTGGTTAAACTGGTCTAAACACTGAGCCCAGCATTCAGTCTATTTTTAACTTGACACTAATGGCCATATTTTGTGTTGGTAGTAGCTTACAGCCTAATGGCTAGGCCTGGATCAGCAGGTCCTAGACTTGAAATGGCTGTGGCTGGTGGACTTGCCGCTCCACCTCCGCCACCCATACAGACGGTCCGTACATTCTTCCCTGAGACATGGATTTGGGACCTTGTGGAAGTTGGGTAAGTGCTCTGCAGAGTGAGGCCGACCTCTGGTGAAAGCCCTCTTAGCTCTTGCCTCGTATCCAAACAGTAGTGGTGCAGATTAGGAACCTGAACCTCTGTAAACTGTAGGTCAGCTTCCTCTTAGGAAATACCCTTTGACCTCAATGGGTGTCCCTGGTTAGATAAAGCTTAAATGCATTTGTAACAACAAACTGTGTTGAAATTAGTCTTTCTCTATTAGACACGTGGTGGCTTTCTGTTTGAACTCTGACCTCTGTATTCCAGGGAGTCTGGATCTCTAGATGTCCCCCTGACAGTCCCAGACACCATCACCACCTGGGAGACTGAGGTCTTCTGCCTGGCCCCCAGTGGCTTTGGTCTGGCTCCTCTGGTGGAGCTCACGGTCTTCCAGCCCTTCTTCCTGGAGCTCACCCTGCCCTACTCAGTCATCCGGGGAGAGCACTTTGAGCTGAAGGCCACTGTGTTTAACTACCTCTCCAAGTGCATCATGGTACGACGCTGCACCAGGATGGTTTCTTGAGTTGTATTGTTTGTGTCGTACCACGTTATCTTACCCCGTGTTCCTCTTTGGCAGGTTTCTGTGACTCCAGCTCTTTCCTCAGACTACACTCTCACACCCTTGCGTGATGTCCAGGACTCCTCGTGCTTGTGTGCCAATGGACGAAAGACCTTCAGTTGGACTATGGCCCCCTCTGTCCTGGGTTAGTCTTCATCTGTTCAAACGACAGAATGGATGTCAACCTGAGTTGTGTACTGGCACCGTATTGGCTGTTGTGTACTGGCACCGTATTGGATGTTGTGTAACCTGCGCTGTCCTGTGTGTAGGGGTTTTGAACGTGTCTGTTAGTGCGGCGGCTGTCCGGTCCCAGACTGCGTGTGACAACGGGGTTGTGAACGTACCGGAGAGAGGACGCGTTGACACAGTCACACGGAGCCTGCTGGTGAAGGTATGTAGTCTACCGCTGTGGGAGAACTAACGTTAGGTAGCACAGATACTGTCTAGTGGAACTGCCTCTGAAATGAATCCCTCTCCTCCTCCAGGCTGAGGGAACAGAGAAGAGCCACACCTACAACTGGTTGCTGTGTCCTACTGGTCAGTAATGAATCAACGTTGAATGTTTACGGTGGTTGACGTGATCATCTTCATTCAGCTCCTCTTTGTGTCCACAGGAGAAGCTCTGACGGAGGAGGTGGAACTGCAACTTCCCCAGAATGTGGTGGATGGCTCTGCTAGGATTTCCCTCTCGGTTCTGGGTAAAATAAACCATTGTGTAGTGGTGGGAAGACGAACCTTCTCAGTGACGATGCTGCTGTTTGCTGAAGAGGACAGTCTGTAACAGAAGTCCCTTTTCTCTGTAGGGGACATCCTGGGTCGGGCCCTCAACAACCTGGATGGACTGTTGCAGATGCCGTATGGGTGTGGGGAGCAGAATATGGCCCTGCTCTCCCCCAATATCTACATCCTGGAGTACCTGAGGAACACAGAGCAGCTCACGCCAGCCATCCTAGAAAAGGCCACCAAGTTCCTCACTAGTGGTAGGAGAGTCCCTTCAAATCTGTCTTGATTAGATGCCAAATCCACAAACCGGGCTGGATTTGTCCAATTAGAGGATTTCGTTTTCTATTTTAAAGTGTTTCTCCACGGTGTACCCTGCTGTCATGGTAACAGCGGAGCTGCATGACAGATGATCTCAATGTCTTAACATCACTGACCCAACACATGGTTTTCTACTGAAGTCATTTGATGGTAGAATATTGACACTGTCTCATAGCACCCTATTCCTTACATAGGGCAGGACTCTCCAACCTTGTTACTGTCCTGTATGTAGGTTTTCACTCCAACCCTAATCTCGCTCCCCTTCTAATAATTAGCTGGTTGAATGGGGGTTAATTACAACTTGGTTGGAGGGTAGCTCTCCGTGAACAGGGTTGGAGAGCCCTGAGATATAAGGAGCCGTTTGGGGCACAACTCTGGGAATAGAACAAGCGCTTGGTCACCGTTGATGATAAAAACCCACCGGCAGGTTACCAACGGCAGCTGAACTACAAGAATGCTGATGGTGCGTACAGCACGTTTGGACAAGGCTTGGGGAACACCTGGTGAGTACTTGGCTTGTTTTTCACCTACTGGTAGTTTCAATGACGTATTGACCAATCAAATGGCATCTCTGGCATGGAGACGCTGGATAGGACAGCTGACGCGTGTGATGTCATGACTTGGAGCTTGACGATACGATGTTAGGGCTTTTAAATGAATCCACTTCTTTCTTCAGGCTGACTGCTTTTGTCTTGAGATCCTTTGGCAAAGCCCAGTCTTTCATCTATGTTGACCCGGCAACGATGGAGCAATCCAAGACTTGGTTGGAACGTCAACAAGGCCAACGTGGCTGTTTCAGAACTTTAGGGAAGCTCTTGAACAACAGAATTAAGGTATTTATATTGCTAATAAACTGGTTGTCTGTTTCGTCAGACCGGCCGTAGTTTGATTTCAACAGGCTAGATACAGTTGGTGTCTTGACATTGTTTTCTAGGGTGGAGTGACGGATGAAGTCACACTGACGGCTTACATCACTGCTTCAATGCTGGAGCTCAACATGTCCGTGACGGTAAGTAGCTTCACTCCATGGAACCATTTCTCACACCGTCATTACAGGCAACTCATTCAGCCTCCTGTATGAAATCTGTCTCACATCAACTGTCATTTACAGCTTCTACGACGTAGTGAAGTCATTTCTCTGCCAGTAGCCTATGAAATAACAAAGAATGGGCTTAGATCTGTAAGGGAACACCCCCCTGAAATGGACAAAAATGAATGGGAAGTCATTGGCATGGACAAACCATATACACGGTGTCTAATACCACTCAATTTGGCGTTTCGTTCAAAGTTGATTGCAAATGGCAAATGCCAGGTGTAACACTTTGAAAATCCAACAGGTGGCGAGCGCGCTCCACTGTGGTTTTTCATATTGCAAATGCAACAAGTCAACATCAAAAAGCAACATTTTGAAAAAGTGAGAAATTCTAAAACCTAGCAACCCCTTAAAGTGCTTTCTGGACCGTTTTTCGAAATTCTTTTGATTTGTGTCAATTACACATGTATAAGAACTTCATCAACATACTTTAGCCATTTAAAAAAAATATATATTTTTTTTACTTGTGCATAAGGCATATGTTTTGTCCATTTGCAATGTGATTTCATAGTCAAAAGTAACTTTTTTGGGGGCCAAATGCCATAAGAAATTTGACATGCTCAAATCCTGCAGGAATGTGAAATTGACTGGCATGATGAACTCGGGATGGCTGGGCAGTGATTCTGGTACCTCACTGTTTAAACATATTGCAAATGGACAATAGTCACCAGCAAGTCACTGTCAATTAGATATCATTCTGACACCAAACCCACTTTTTCCAACTCGTTTAGTAGCCACAGAGCTGGCCCAAAATTCACAACACCTTCTATTCAAACCATAATAAAAACGTAGTTACGTTCCAGCTGCGGGTCCAGTTCTGATGTTGTGTAGGCCTAGCTGAGGCAACCCCGAATCCCAAGTTTTGGCTCGCTAGGTCATTTGGTGCCCGAGCAAGACCCTAATTGGTGCTGAAAATGCACTTTTTTCCATGCCTTGCTACGGGGTCCTTGAGTGAGCTATCGGACCAAAACGTTGGGGTCCGTCTATATGGGCCGAGGCGGTCGCAATGCACCTAGTCTTGCGACTCTGGGACATTTCTAAATGTTGTCATTTTCGTGATGGTCAAAATGAATTGAAGTCATTGCAAATGTACGAGGCTGTTTCTCGCTCCGAGAACCTTCTATTGCGTGCTGAGTTACGTGGCTCTATCGACCTGAGGTCTAGAACAGGTTTCGGAACTCTAGGTCTGACGGTTCTTTAAAAGTTCCAACAAGGTTAACTAATGCAGGCACTGTCTGTCTCTACGCACCCCAATGGGTCCCTCCTGCCAAGCTGTGTGAATGATTTTATGGGAATCATGACTGATTTACAGTTCATGGGGGTTGCCTAATCACACATGAAGTTTTGGACAGATCTGACCATTTTAACCCTTCAAAACAGCCACTATGACACCATTTAAGGCACGTCCGGTTGGCAGAGGAAGCTATAAATAAACTCCTATCCTGATTGGGGTATGCCTTTACAGAATCCTGAGTTTTTTTTAAAAAGTCTTTATGTTAAGAACTGAGTTATTTACGGAGGGTTTAGTGAGTGTTATTTCAGAAAATCACAAATCTCGCAGAGCTCCGCAGCACACTGTAAAAAGATTCGCATGAACACCCTGCAACTGGATCTGTAACTGTTTAAAAAAAAAAAATGGACGATTTCTCTTAAATGACGATGGATAAATGGCTGGTTCTTTTTTTTAATTGACACCAGAGGCTCCTTGACTTTGACGTGAAGCGGAAAAATTATTGCTCTATTTTCATTTTGGACCTTTTTTCCCAGAAAAATGGCCATAACTCAACCGTTGAGGCCTAGACGCCATCTTGTTCGGGGCCAACTGCCCATCATGCCAAACCTACGCTCACCAAGTTTTGGCTTCGAAATATTTTCAGTTTAGGAGAAGGCCACGTCGTGATGTTTTGTACATTTGCAATATGATTGCTTATGCCCTCTTGTGGGATTTACCGGGACAGTGGAAAAATGACACATTTTATAAAACGGAAACCGAATGTCTGAGTTCGTTTGACTTCCCGGTAGATCCGGCCCAGCCGCACGGCCCGACGCCGTCCGTGAATTTTACAAACGTTTTCGGACGTCTATTAAGGGACCGTATATTTGCAATATGGACTCTCACTAACCACATGGCGAATGTCAAAATGTTCCCTTAAGGTATGTTACTACATAAATTATTGTTAAGAAGAAAAAAAAAACTCTTGCTCCTAAAAAATGTTTTGGACATGAATTGGGGAGGTCAGAACTTTGTATTGTGTAGTCTGTATTAGGATGAATAAGCTAGTCCTTATTCTGGTGTGTGTGCTCCTCAACCCTCAGGGGGTCTCCTGCACTGGTCCCAGTCCTCCTCTGAGACCTCGCCCTCCCTGGAGGTGGAGATCAGCTCCTACGTTCTGCTGGCGTCCCTCAGTGCCTCTTCTCGGTCGACCTCTGACCTGGGCTACGCCTCCCGCATCGTCAGGTGGCTGGTGAGGCAGCAGAACGCCTACGGAGGCTTCTCTTCCACCCAGGTATACTTTCTAAACACCAGTGGTCTGAAATGGTGCACTAGTACAAACATTGACTCGTATCAGACCACAGGGCATGTGTTCTTCATGTCCAACCTGGTGAGGCTCCCTTCCACTGATAGAGCCTAGAAACCATCATCGTAATGGCTGGAATTGGGATTTAGTCACTTTAGCAACTGTTCAATGTGAGAAATATTCAACCCTTTTAAAATGGTCTCTTTTCATTTTGAACTGATTGTCCTGTGGTGTGCATGTCTAGGACACGGTGGTGGCCCTCCAGGCCCTGGCTCTCTACTCCACCAGGGTGTTCAGTAGAGGAGGAGCCAGCACAGTGACGGTCAGGTCTCCCAGTGGGGACCGGTGCCTCTTCCATGTGAACCAAAACAACAAGCTTCTGTACCAGGAGAGGGCGCTGCAGGACACAGAAGGGAAGTACAGCGTTGAAGTGCAGGGCAGTGCTTGTGCCTCAGTGCAGGTCAGTGAAAACACATCTCTCCTCCAGTCCTGTGGCGCAAGATGCCCTTTAATACACAGTACAGGGAAGCTGTTTCTTCTGGCTCATAAAATGTTTGTATTCGGACAGGATGGTTTCCCTGACTTCCTCTTCTCTATCCCAGGTGGTGCTCCGCTACAACGTCCCTACTCCTACCAGAAGCACAACGCTCAGTATCCAGGTGACTCCAGAGGTGGACTGCAACAGGAAGTCTTTGAGACCCAGAGTCACGCTGAAGCTCCAGTCTCGGTCAGAATGAAGGACATATTTGTATGCATTCTAGTAAATGTGTGATCTTGGAGCGTGACCTGCAGAATGGGTTTGACCCAAATTAATTAGTGTTATACCTGTGTATAGGTTATTGACTTTCTAGTTGGTACCTCGGCTTGGATCAGTCAGAATGCTTATCTGGTCTTTATGGCTAAAGTAATCCAAGCATTTTGATTATTAAAATCAGCTGTCAATCATCTTTCTCAGATATCATGGAAAGGAGCTCACCACCAATATGATTATAGTGGATTTGAAAATGCTCTCTGGGTTTTCTCCAGATCCAGACTCTTTGGGGAGGGTGAGTTGTTGGGACCTTTATCCATGGAGGTCTTGCCTCGTCTGTGTCCCTTTGTTTAAGGATGACGGTTCTTTGTTCATGCAATATCAATGACTTGTCTTCACAGCTGCGGGGTTCAAGTCAAGTGGATCGTGTTGATATCAAAGATGACCATGTGTTAATGTACTTGACAGAGGTGAGGTGAAAACCATTCACATGGCGCTTCATTTAAACATAATATATTTTGATGTACAGTAACTTCTGCTTTGATCATTTAATGACCCGTTTGTTTGTTTTTCTCCCAACAGCTGACATCACTACTTCCTTTCCACATCACCCTGGACATCATACAGGAGTTCCCAGTACAGAATCTAAAGCCAGCAGTGGTCAAGATCTATGACTACTACCAGCCAAGTAAGTTACTCTACTAACCCTCCCCAAAACGTTATTTTTACCCTCTTCTGAGGAACATTTGGTCAAGTTGTTTTCATTTACTGAGACGAAGCTGTCTTACGGTTACAGGTGACAAGGCTGAGACAGAATACGTCTTCCCTTGCAACTAGGGGTTCCAAGCTGGTGAGCTACTTGAAATCTGGAGTTATTGGTGATGAATTGTGTACTATACATGATTTAGGGAGCCAGTCTTCCTTTAATCTAAATGTTGGTCAGTTTGCTAAAGGATTCATTAAATGTCTTTGCTCCTCGACAGATGGAAGAAGATGACATTGATGTCACACCTGCAACCCTTGAGACGTCTTTCAAGTGCTGAAGTAAAACTATGGATCTGGAAATAAAGTGTTTCATTAAAACCCTTTTCTGGAGCCTGTTGTCTCTGAGCAGTGAGGTGAATATTGAGGCAGTGGTGTTCATCCTGGGGTACATTAAGCAATGTGATTGGGTCCAGTAAACAGAGCAGCTCTCTGGAGGTGTAGTTTCCATCTGTGCTGTTAATCAGGGTCGCCAACTGTACAAAGTTGTAGATGTTGGGTTCTCATCTCTTCTGTTCCTCAGTCTGGGACATGGACCCCTGTATTTATGAAGGCCCTGTTCTTTTAGTTCTCATCAGGGAATGGGTCAGGACATGTTACCACTAAATGACATTAACGTCTTACTGTGATCTCCTGATGAATGGTGTGGGCAGGGCAAGATGTGGTGGTAAACACCTCACAAATCAATGAGATTAACTGAACAATTGACGACCCAACAGATACTCTAGAGCCCTACTGACAACGACTCACTAAATTCTATGAAAGAAACGTATGCAAACATGCTGTGAAAACAGTAGTTGAAAAGCCGTGTTTATGGCCTGACAATGGGAAAGAAAAGACCTGTTCTGGGTTGTCTCCTGTACCTGCTGAGCTGTCAAACTAAACCATTACTGTACTTACCATGACAATACCAGATGTTTTGGTTCAGAGAAGATTGAAACGAGCCCTCTTGATTGGACAGTACGCAACAATAGATCTGACAGTCAGTTGGCTCCAGTAATGCAGTGGTCACCAAACCACCCTGTAGTCTCCTGGGGGAACTCCATCACTTGTGGCACTGAGCTTTACTCACATTGTTAATTCCAAATGGACCTCTGACCCCTACACATCTTAGTCACTCTGGTATATCTGCAAGGATTATGTCAGTGGTATTGTAGGTAGCCTAGTGGTTAGGGTGTTGGGCCAGTAACTGAAAGGTTGCTAGATAGAATCCCTGAGCTGATCTGTCGTTCTGCCCCTGAACAAGGCAGTTAACCCACTGTTCCTAGGCTGTAAATAAGAATTGGTTCTTAACGGACTTGGTTAATTTTTTATTTATCCTTTTGTCAGGTCGCTTTGTTTTGGGAACAAAACATTAGTGGCAGTTATTGTTTGGGACAATATACATGTTTGAGATCATTTGAAAAATAATTTTATTGAGAACCTTTGTTGGTTTATTAGCTTTGGTGTTGTGAGAATTTCTCATCAAAATAAATGGGGTCCACAGAAATTTGGTCCAAAAATGGTGTCCCCGCTAAAGAAGTTAATACCACTGGGCTAGTAGGAGTTACCACCCTATTTATTGTACAGCTCATTTCAAATCAGTCAAGGGAAGTGGCAAGGAGAGAGAAATGTGACAACGTCCCTACATCTGTAAAGGGATTCTACCTCCTTCTGTCGTATCATGTAGAGAAGGTTTTGGCTTGGACTTCCTCTTTCTGGGCAGCAGAGGAGGGGAGAGGGTGGTAGCCAGAGGTTCCTCTTTGACCCTGCAGTGGTGAGCGAGGGGACCCAACTTTAGGCTTCTTGGCTGGGGAGGCTTGATGGGTGGTGGGGCAGCTGTGCTGCGAGGATTGACAGGTTGACCAAACCCCACCAACCAGTTGATCTCACTCCATAGATCCCTGTGTCTGGGAAGATCATCAATCGCAGTCTTCATCAAAATCATGTCGGACAGAAATCACAAGGCAAAATGTTTCTCTTTCCTGCTGTAAGGGATCTGATTGGTCAGTGACTGGTGTCGTGTCTTTATCATAAAATTGAAGACTTAGTTTTTATCAAAGATTCTCTAATTAGTATTATGTGATTAAACTGATTAATCATGTAACTAACTAGGCAGTTGGGGCACCAAGGAAAATATTCAGATTACAAAGTTATAATTTCCTAAACTTTTCAGGTATTTTATCTGATCAATTAGTCTTCGAATTAATGAATAATTTACTTTACCTCACGTTAGTCTCATTCCAAATGTCGTAAATTGTTGGTTATCTGCACGAACCCAGTCTTTACTATGAGTCATCCATACATCAATTGTCTTAAATCATTTATTAACTTAGTTTGTTTATGCATTTCTGTGCATTACTAAGTAAAAATGGTTCGAAAAATGGCGGCTTGTTAGACAAAAGGGGATGTGGGGGTCACCTGAGAAGTCACCACAGAGTTGATAATTATAACAATTGAAATACTAATCCTTTGCACATGAACGCTCACTCATTCGGGAACAATTGCAATCAATATATTTTTGCGCTCAGTGTGTCGTCTTGATAGCTGTTGAAAAGTTTGTTTATTTTGTAGAATTGTCGGTCGTGGTTAGAGGGGATAGTTCAGAGCGACATTCATTCATGTTTTGTAGAATGGCGGTTGTCGTTCTTTGCGTTCAATGATACCGAATTCCTAGCTGCAGACTAGTAATTAATATCAAAGACTTGTTCTTATTCTGTCGGTATCGATAGTCTAAGAGTTTAACCACGTGGTATGGTTAAAAGATTCAGCAATGGTCTGCAACCTTTGTCCTCTCGTAATGGAGAAAAACATGGTCTATTGAGGACTTCTCAAGATTGGGGTTTTATTCGGAATTGCAGAAAAGGGCCTGACCCTAACTGGGCTCATGGGCGGTCCTCTGATTTAGTTCAACTCAAAAGGGAATTGGGAGTTTCCTTCATTAAAAAGTCCAAAATCACATGACACAATTTTACAAACAGTATCATCCTCACTCATTCATCTTATACAACAATTAGATGTAAACCTCATATCTGAGGCTATTATATAAACAGCGTTATGGTAATGTGGCCGCACCGTCTTCCATGAGCTTCCCCAAAATGTAACGGACGGACCAGTTCGAAGCTGGATTCTTCACCCATCTTTTATACCTTCTCCGGAACATAAATGTTGTTCGGACCTCAAGTTCTGTGAGGTGGAAGCAATTTCTTTGTTCTCTATGAAACTTCCCTCTGTCTCTATACTGTGTGGCCATTGTCGTAGAAAATCGGTTCAAATATGACACTTGTAAGAACTTGTGAAATCAATATAGGCTTTTAATACAACGTAAAGCAAGCCGGAGTGGTCCGCGGAACACACGCCTTTCCAGAGCACTCGCTCTGATTTATACACATACAACATATGAGTCCATCCCACATGCAAATGAAGTTACTTCCCTCAGTCCATCTGCCACCATTATATCCCAATCTGTGCATCCTGCTTGTTCAGCTCGATAACGCCCATATCTGCTTTCAGTCAAGTTATAATGGTGACAGGACCTCTTCATGTCCCAAAAATAATACATGCCTATCTTATGCTATGGGCCCCCTTACGTTCAGCCTGGTGTGTTCTTTGGTATGTCTGTCCTTATTAGGACTCGTAGACTGTGTCTCTTCTGACATTCCTTCAGCATCTTCATGTCCTAAAAATATATGGCCTATGTCTATAGTCCATCAGTTGGTCATTTGGCTGACCCCCTCCTTTGTATGTCCCTCTGACCTTGGTATGTCCAGCTGTCCTATGCTCTCATGGCCTTACTCTGGCCTCCTGTCCTATACAATAGACAATGCATTTTACCAGAATGACAAATGCACTCCAAGTGTATCTTTCTCCTGTGTTACAGTATTATGTTTCTCCCTATATGTACATCTTTCTCCCACACCATGAGGCAGGGTCTTCTCTAGGAATTTGTGACCTCGCTGACCACAGCAGCCTGGTTGAAGGAGCAGAGAGGTGCTCTCTGTACCCAAAGAGGGCAACGTCATGACACTGGTTAACGAGTGACCTGATGGGACAGAGGTAGAGGAAGTGGTGGTGTCACCTTGGTAACCAGTCTTCCAGGGCCTTGCGTGTCTCCTCTGGGTTCTTGGTCCCACCTCTCGTCCGTCCCAGCCGGTTGGAGATTCGGTGGACGTGTGTGTGTGTGTGTGTACATAGACACACACACACAATAAAAACAAAAGATAGAATGAAAGTATCCCATGACGAGACGCCCACTATATAATCCAATAGAACTACCACTCTGCACCTGATCAGACCACATCACAACATGCAGACTAGAATATGGGATTTGTAGTCCTAAATGAGCCATACCTACCTTTGCCAGAGACCTGGTGCCAGGGGAGCCATCTTGGGTCCTACTCCAGGTAGTCGTACCAGGTCCTCCACTGTGTTAGGGATGTGATAATGGGGATTTATTTGATCATGTCAATGATTAGAATATTCCACCCTGAAACCATATGATTGTATGAAATTGATTAGTCATGATGAAATTGATTAGAATAATGAGATTATTCTAATGGTGTGTGTGGTACCAATAAGTGAGTACTGATGGTGATGGTGGCCACACAAAATATTGACACTTTGGGCCCACTCACTTTTGTTGCCACTGTTTAGACATTAATGGCTGTGTGTTGAGTTATTTTGAGGGGACAGCAAATTTACACTGTTATACAAGCTGTACACTCACTACTTTACATTGTAGCAAAGTGTCATTTCTTCAGTGTTGTCACATGAAAACATATACTCAAATATTTACAAAAATGTGAGGGGTGTACTCACTTTTGTGATATACTGTATACATCCGTGTGTGTAGGTTGTCTATTATAGTATCTTAAAAACAGACTGAGCAAGATTCGGTGCCGACCTTGGTCGGGGCCACCGAGAGTACTTCCCAGGGTCTCCCTATCTTGAGGGAGGATGGGGAGTAAGTCACGGATTCCCCTAAACTTTGTCAGCTGGGTAGGAGAACATTGTGTGCTAATGTTAGTGTGAATGTGTGTGAGTGAGAAGCCAGTATAAAATGAATTGTTTTGTACAACAGACCAGCGCTCTCGTAAATAAACTTTCTGACTATCGTAGCTGGGCCTCCGTCTGATTCATTTCAACCAGTTTCTTACAAATTCTGGCCTTCAGGCTGAGTACTTCATTGAATTGGGTTTATGAACATTGAGAACATAATTCTCGTGACAGGATGTTACCTCTAAACTCCCTCTGGAGCATCACTGACGTTTGCTTCAGGTGCTTCACCTTGGTCTGGAGGGGGGAGGGGAGGGGAGGGGGGGGGGGCGTAGGAGAGAAGACAGTAACGACTACCTCATCATCATCATGTGCAGTAACGACTACCTCATCTCTGTACCCCACACATAGAATTATCTGGAAGGTCCCTCAGTCGAGCAGTGAATTTCAAACACAGATTCAACCACAAAAACTAGGAAGGTTTTCCAATGTCTCATAAAGTAGAGCAGATGGGTTGGTAGATGGTTTAAAATAAAAAGCAGATATTGAATATCTCTTTCAACATGGTGAAGTTATCAATTACACTATGGATGGTGTGTCGATACACCCAGTCACTACAAAGATACAGGCGTCCTTCCCAACTCAGTTGCCAGAGAGGAAGGAAACTGCTCGGGGATTTTACCATGAGGCCAATGGTGACTTTAAAACAGTTACAGAGTTTAATGGCTGTGATAGGAGGGGATTCAATTATCTGTCCTGCGTTACCCCGGTGGAAGGAGTGTCTGGGATGCCTCTGGAGCATGAGCCATGTGCCCCTTTCAAAGCCAGCTCAAAACAAAGTGATGTAGGTCAAATCTAATTTTTTTTGTCACACATTTTATTTGTCACATGCGCGAATACAAGTGTAGACTTTACCGTGAAATGCTTACTTACAAGCCCTTAACCAACAGTGCAGTTCAAGAAGAAGAAAATATTGACCAAGTAGACTAAAATAAAAAGTAACACAATAAGAATAACAATAACGAGGCTATATACAAGGGGCACCGGTACCGAGTCCACAGGCTAGTTGAGGTAATCAACATGCTGCCTTGTTGACAATATGATCGAGCATTTGAAATGGCCGTTCAGTCTAATCGAACTCCCTGAATATCCAGCAGGTGCGAGCGCTTAGTAATTAGAAGGGAAAAAAGTCCGGAACTAAGGATATTTATAGGGACATGACCGATGGGGGTTGTTTACTTTCGACCGAGTCCACAAACAACCCGCTGCGGTGAGTATGCCTAGTGCACAGGTGCTATAGCAACTTGTGTTGCAATCATATACCCAAAAACAACCGTTTTTTTTTAATGACTTGTATCTGGTCTTTTACAGGCTATACCAAATGCAATCCAAAAGGGTTTAGCAACATAATACTTTCTCCTCGTGCACGCTAGACACACTTTTGCAATCTGTGTTTGGCGCCCAGTTTCTAGCCCGATATATTGTAACTCGGTTTAGAAGAAACACTAACCTACATGCAATTGAGCCTTTTTTACCGACCCGTGTCTGCAGCCTGGTCTCATGGACTATAGGTAACATAGTAAAAGTAAATCTGCCAGGCTGGAATCTGTATGAGATGTTACGTTTGGTATTTTTACAGAAGACTGACAGCTACTTAAGGCAATAACCAAAAGGGTGGAGGGGTGGGTGTAGTAAAACTGACGTGTAACATTTTGGGTAATAAGCACCATCTACTTAGGTAAAAGGGGTTAAGGTTAGCCAACATGCTAACCACCTTTACTCCTAATGTTTAGCCTAGATAATGTTAGCTACCTAGTTCATGTTGGCCACAACAAATTGGAATTTGTAAGATGTCTGTTAACAGCATATGAAATGGATGGACATCCACGACTGTAATACATATAAAATGTAATATCATACTTGGTTTTCGGTTTTGCGTACAAAATGATAGGGAATGGTCTGAGACCAGGTTGGTGCCTGTTTGGGGATGCTTCTCCCTGTCTGGTGGTATGTCAGTGGGTAGATGCTTCTGATATGGAGTGCATGGTTTGCAGTGCCCAGGAAATAATTTTAAATTCAATTTTGGTCTCACCTGCTTCTCTGTAGACTTGTATTTTATTAGCCAACCCTTAACCTATATCTCCTGACCTGCTGTGGAAGCTCTAACCTTTTATAGGTGAAGTCAATTGACAATCTGGATCCCACACAACCTGTATACTGTGCAGTAGGAATACTGGGTCATAACAGACTTGGTGGTTTATTTTTCTCCTTTAGTCATGGTTCTTCCTGGGCTTCAGGTTTGGAGATGGATCCTCTTTGCCTGCATTCACTGGCTTTGTGTCTGTCAAGAGACTCCAAGACCGTAAGTCCATCTGCAGTTAGAATTTAGTGATCAGACTTGCTTCTCTCGTCTCTGTTTAACGTTCTCTTGTCGGAGCAATTTTTCATCTCCCCTTTCTGCAGATCTTTATCCCCCTGTATATTTCACCTGGCTTTGTGTTTAGAGATGTACTGATGTTCCTGTTGCCGGGTGTGTTCTCTGTAGGGTTTACATGGTAGCCGTTCCTGCAGTGATCCAGGCAGGCTCAGAGGCCAAGCTTTGTGCCAGCCTTCTGCAGCCCAACGAGACCCTGGTCATGACCGTATCTCTGATGGCCGACGGGCAGAACAAGAGACTTCTCCACCAGAGTTCTGACCAAGAGTTTCACCGCTGTGTCCAGTTTCAGGTCAGCCCAGCACTGGTGGACTTCCAGAACCATTCCATTAAGAGTGGACTGTACTGCTCAGCTTTGATGCATCGCTTAGGTTCTTTGTGCAATGGCAGCTTATTTTATGGGAAATGTCAGTGGTGACCTACCAGAACTTTCCTGTGATTCGGGCTCCAATTTGTACCAGGTTTTGATTGAATGCTAGTATATACTATTGAGACCATTTATATATGTAACTTACAGCAGGCTGAATGCATAATGGGATCCCTGCAGGAGTTAAACGCTTTACCTTGAAGTTGCTAGTGGCACGCTCTTACCAACTGGGCCACACGGCACCACATTTGAATGTCCTATGTTATCGGTCCGTTTACTGACGTTGCCCTGTTTCCGGCTCTGACAGGCCCCTCGTGTGAAGAGCGACAAAGTGCTGAACTTTAAGGTGGAGGTTCGAGGGGAGACTTTTCTATCAACAGAGGAGAGAAGGGTCATGATCAAACCCTACAGCCCCATGACGTTCATCCAAACGGACAAACCAATCTACAACCCAGGACAAACGGGTAATGTTAGAGCCGGTACACCTTTAGTCTGGTTGCTAAGAAACGGGCCAATGTTCTGTAATGGTTTACTCCGGGGCGTTGACCTTTTTGGGCCCCTGACCCCATTTTGACATCAACAGTTATCCACGACCCCACCATGCTCCCTTTGTTTATTTGAGGCTATAACAGTTTTACAATGAAGTCCTGTCAGACTGAAATCTGAAGGAAGTATTGTTTGAAATGCATCAGGCAATAATTGTGTAGAAAAGAACCCCATCATTGCTGGCAAAGCTCTTCCCCAGTCTGGTCCCGTCCTCTCTGTTCTAACGGCATGCATTATGAGGATTGTAGAGGGAAACGGTAGACATCTGAAGAGCCTCGTTGTTCAGGAATGTGGTGCAGATGCAGTAAATCCCCCTGGGTTCACTCAGGATATGTACACTGGAATCAGGCTGGGAATCCTCAACCAGTATTTCTGGGAATCCTTGGAATTGAGAAAGTTGCCTGAAATTATGCTTCTAATATTCTCATTGTGTTTGTCTTGTCGTTGGCTGTTTACAGTGCTTTTTAGAGTCGTCACCTTGGATACCCATTTTAGCCCCGTCAATCAGCTGGTGAGTTGAAAATATACGTTTGAAAATAGTATTTTAGTTCAGTCTCTACTATTTCAATCCAAGATGCAGAAGTGTCACAATACTGTGATGGACAACGCAGTCTGGGATTATGCACAGCAATCAACCAGCCAGGACATGAGGCTTCCATTCATATAGGTCAGATTGGAATGTATGGGGTCATCTTTTCCTGAGATTGAATTGCAAATGCTACATGTGATGTGTATGTTAAGTGACCAAGCCAATCAGCTGTCTAGTAGCTGTAGACAGCGATGCTCTGTTTTGGCATTGGAGTTCTTAATGAAACCTGACCCCATCTCTTGTCTTTGCCCTTCACAGTACAACATTGTGGAACTTGAGGTAAGATCCTTGTTGGTGTAACTTTATGTTGACTGTCAGTGTAAAGACTGCAGCATTATGACTCCCCCTGCTAGCTAGGTCCTCACTTCCACCTACTGTAGAAGTTGGCTAAATGCATCCAATCAGCGTTGTGTGTAATCTGGGCCCTCTTCAGTAGATGACTGTTGCAGATAGAATTGACTCCTTGTCCTGTATACTGTTGTGAACTTTCCACAACGTTGTGTCCTGCTGAACATGCCCCTTCCTATGAACCAACAGGACGTTAATCACAACCGGATTGGACAGTGGGTCAACACTACATCCAGTGGCAACATTCTGCAGCTTTCTCACCCCCTGAACTCTGAAGCCCCTGTAGGATCCTATACCATTGTAGTGTGGATTGGTGGAGAGAAAATCTACCACAACTTCAAGGTAGAACAGTATGGTAGGTTGAGTTTCTCTTTCATGCTCGGTGATGTTGCATCACAATCCCGGAACGTTCTGGAGTTCACTGCTGTTCTTTTTATCTGTAGTTTTGCCCAAGTTTGAGATCAACATGAACCTCACTGACAAGATCAGCGTTGTTCAAGAGGAGTATGAAGTGAAAGTGTGTGCAGAGTGAGTAAACACTATTGGTGATTTGCAATGTACTGTAGTTACAAGGTGATGTGGAACTCCACTACATGTCATTAATTATCTCATTACGCGAAGGCAGACCTGGGTTCAACTGCTATTAGAAGTATTACATTAACTTTCACATTTCAAATGAAGGATTTGAAAATACAAGTAAATAACATTGTATTGGTCACAACACGTGTTTGGTTCATGTTGAGGGTGCAGCGATATAGATGATCAATGCCAGAGGTATAGAATACAGTATAAACATATGAGATGAGTAATGCAAGGTATGTAAGCATTATTAGTGACTACTATTCCAATGATGTCAAGTCTGTAGGCAGCAGCCTCTGCTAGTACTGTAGCTTCATTTGATAATACACTTGGAAATTGTTATGCATTTGAGGATACTCTAATCCACTTATTTAAATATAGAAGTCCTTAAATATGCATGTGGTCTGCATTAATGACCCATGCTAATTGAAGACCTATAGTGCTACTGCTCAAGTCTTCAACTGCTGCTAGGATCCCTGAGATTTGTTAGTGGCATTTACGTGACCAGCTGGTTCTTCGGTCATAAAGCATCTCAGATTAGGATGGCTGTTCTAGGATCAGGTCCCAGCCTTGACATGTGACCTCGTTCATTATGATCTATAGTTAAAACTGATCCCGTTCTGAGCCTCTATGAATACAGGTCCAGATTCATTGACCGTGTTCAACGCCTGACTTCAAGCCTTTAGGTCTTACGTTTTCAATATGGTAACTGGATGCAGGAAGTTGACACTTGTCTTGTTGTGAATTGAAATCAGATACACGTATGGGCAGCCTGTACCTGGTGAAGCAGGGGTGAAGTTGTGCCGACCTTTGGTGGACAATGCAGTGATACCAATAACAGTTGATGAGCGAAATCCACAAGGAGTTCCTGATTACACACCTCCATGCCACAAAGAGTCAATAGAGGTCTGTCTGCTTTCCTAAAACGAGTAGTGCTGTTTTTACCAACATATGACATTTTGAATGGGATTTAAATGTGTTTTTGTGGTTCTGCCTGCTTTTCCTAGATGGACCATACTGGCTGTGCTTCTTATGTCTTCAACATGGCACTTTTCACAAAGAACGCAGGAGAGAAATTGCTGGGAGACGTGTTTAGTTTCCATGCAGAAGTACAGGAGGAGGGGACAGGCAAGTCCTCATCACAATCATTATGAGATGCATCATGTTGACTCAATACAAAACCCTTCATTTCACTTCAGCTGATGGCGACGTAACTATTGGCTGTTTCATTAGATCAGGTTCCCTAACTGTCCTATAAAACCATATTTGTTTTAATTTGACAGGTATTACACTGTCAGAGGAGAGAAATGTAGAGCTCTCCTATGTGATTGGAGAATTCACATTTGTTGACACGCCCCAAATCTATGAGCATGGATCAATTATCGAAGGCAAGGTAAGTCCAAATGGTGTTCCTGTTGCATTGTGGATGCTTGGTTTGTCCTGCTTCCTGAACTGCTTCCCGCCCTTTCCTCAGATAAATGCTGTTCGATTTAACAACACACCCATCTCTGACATGTTAGTCTACCTGTTCGAGGAGAAAGGCTGGTCCTCATATCTACGACTACAGAACCTAACCACGGACAGTCGTGGTATTGCCAGGTTCTCCGTCAACACAACCAGTCTGCCCAAAGAGAATATTAACCTCGTAGTAAGTATGATTCCTTCTAGGTTTGAGAGACTTTATACTCGATGCCAGTCTCTGGGACTATACAATATCTACATCTTAAATAGAACTATAACTAATTAAACTTTATTATATCTGATTAATAATGTTAATTCATAAGGAAGGGATTGTGTTTTTTTTAAGCAAGCAAAAAGGGTCGTTAACCTGTGGTTGAATCGACTCAACTTAGCTCTGGGATGTTTAGATAAGGTAGAGTTTTCCATTATCTGGAACTGTCTCTTAAATAGTGATGGATGAAGGTGAATCTGGATAAGTGTGTGTCTGGAGTGAGCGAGCTAGTGGGTTGGAATCAACTTTTGAACCTGTTCTGTCCTGGTCATAGGAGGAAAGACATTTTATAACCTATGACGTCATATTTTGTATATAAACTGTTGGTGGTTTCATGGCAGCGAGCTCCGAGAATAAATACTGTCATCTAATTTTGATAAGACTGGTCCCTGTCTATTTTATACAAATAAGAATCTTACACATTCTTAAACAGAGTGCATTTAATTAATGAACACACAGGAATTATGACATTCCTGTGACGGGGGAACCAAAATGTGCACCGCTTGGGCTCCCCAGGACAGTTGGGGAAACGATGCCCAGAGGTCATGACCCTAACAGGCTAGGTGGAAGTAAGGTGGATCTGTTACCATATTGCTTCCTGTCATCCTCTCAGATCCCCACTGTATATAGGATGGGCTCTAGGGGTTGATTTAGGATTGGGCCTTTAGTTTCTATTCCTTTTGTTCCTTTCAGGTAAGCGACACCCCACAAGTGGAGTACCCAGGATACAGGGTCCCCTATTTCAACAGAGGGCAACACCTACTCTCGCTGATCCAGCCCGCTGCCCCTGACATTAAACCGTCCAGCTCCCTGGCTATTCAGAAGGTGGAGAAACCACTGGCGTGTGGGCAGGCGGTGTCCATCACCATCCGCTATGCCATCGTAGGGGAGACTGTCCCAAAGGGCTCTGTGGCTGTCCTCTACCTGGTGAGTAGAACCAGGAACAACCTGCAAACCCATGGTGCCTCTCAAACAGCACCATATTTCCTATTTGCACTCCTTTTGACCAGGATCATGTCAGACATTTCCCGAGACACTTTCAAAGGAAGGATGTTCCTAAACTACACCAATACTCCTAATCAACCACTGTAACCCAACCTTGCTCATGTTACAAATTGGAATTCGTAATATATAAATAATACATTTAGCGAAGTCATAACCGATATAAAATGGATGATGGGCATCCACAAATGAATAGGTGCTAACGTATCATACTAATGGGAGTCGTGGATTTGTTAACCGTGTTACGTCTACCCCATGAGTCCAGGTTGCAACGTCTCCACTCTGTTGCTGAGAACTGTTTCCTTTCCCTCCAGGCCTTGTCCAGAGGGGTCATAGTTCAGCATGGACACATCAATGTTACTGTGCAGCAGGACAGTCCTGGTGAGTGAGTTTCATGAAGTGATTCTGAACGTTCTGGAAGGTGCTTAATGAGTGACCTGCTCTTTGCGTTGCAGTAGCCGAGGGTGACGTCACCTTGACGTTGGCAGTGGTCCCAGAGATGGCGCCGGTGGTTCAGCTCCTGGTGTACAGTATGCTACCCAGTGAGACTGTCATCGCCCACAGCATGAACTTCCCCACTGAGAAATGCTTCAGGAACAAGGTGTGTGTGTGTGGAGGAGTCTGGCATATCCCCAGTGACTGTACATCACAAACATTGTTGTCATTTTATGAAAGGTGTCCAGTATTTCCATGCAGACTGTAATCATACCTGGAGTAATGGTATCTGTGTCTGCCAGGTGTTGGTGGAGTTCTCACCCTCCAACGCTGTCCCAGGGGAGGAGAACACCCTGCATCTCTCGGCCCGGCCCGGTTCCCTCTGTGGCCTCGGTGCTGTTGACCAGAGTGTTGGCATCATGGAGCCAGGGAAGAGGCTGGATGCTGACAAGGTAACACAGCTCACTGAAGTGAACAGTGGTACCACCATACCTACTGTTTTGGTGGTGCTGGGAATACAACCAGTGACCACAGCAGACATGGAGTGGATCTGTTCACTGTTGGGAGCTTTTATCAAATGTGATGGGACTCATTCTCTGGCTTGAGGCCCACTTTCTATTGCCTCTCAGTAACTGGAAAGCACCTCCTTGTTGATGGGACAACTTTCTAAACGTTTAGCAACGGACAACAAAATGGAGTGTTTCCCCAAGTAGTCGTTTCAGTCTGTTCTGTTTGGTCCCCAATGAACAAGGTCATTTCACACCTCCCTGTTGTCCCTTTCCAGATATTTAATTTGCTACCGGTCAAGGAGACGACCTATGTTCCCTACGAGCTTGAAGATCCAGTAGCATGTTTACGCGTTAGACCAAGGAGATCCATAATACCACACCCATATGGACCGTCTGAGCAGACAAATGATCCTTATGCAGTTTTTCAGGTAAATATTTCTGCCCTGTTTTCTCAACTTGAAGCCTCTTTTTGTTCTTTCTGGGAAGAATCAGTCACCATACTGTTACAATGTGTTAAAATGAATAGAATGACAAACTGACTTATTACTAAATTGGTTCTGCTATTTCTAGACACTGGGATTGAAGCTAGCGACTAACCTGGATATAAGAGTACCTTCCTGCCTCAGTTACCAGGGGAACCAGTACTATCGCTCCTATGGTGAGATGTCCTTACCAACCCTTATTCTCATTGCCAAGTCTAATGAATCTTGGGTTATGGATGACCTTTTGCTAGAATAACAAAGCCTGGTTAAACTGGTCTAAACACTGAGCCCAGCATTCAGTCTATTTTTAACTTGACACTAATGGCCATATTTTGTGTTGGTAGTAGCTTACAGCCTAATGGCTAGGCCTGGATCAGCAGGTCCTAGACTTGAAATGGCTGTGGCTGGTGGACTTGCCGCTCCACCTCCGCCACCCATACAGACGGTCCGTACATTCTTCCCTGAGACATGGATTTGGGACCTTGTGGAAGTTGGGTAAGTGCTCTGCAGAGTGAGGCCGACCTCTGGTGAAAGCCCTCTTAGCTCTTGCCTCGTATCCAAACAGTAGTGGTGCAGATTAGGAACCTGAACCTCTGTAAACTGTAGGTCAGCTTCCTCTTAGGAAATACCCTTTGACCTCAATGGGTGTCCCTGGTTAGATAAAGCTTAAATGCATTTGTAACAACAAACTGTGTTGAAATTAGTCTTTCTCTATTAGACACGTGGTGGCTTTCTGTTTGAACTCTGACCTCTGTATTCCAGGGAGTCTGGATCTCTAGATGTCCCCCTGACAGTCCCAGACACCATCACCACCTGGGAGACTGAGGTCTTCTGCCTGGCCCCCAGTGGCTTTGGTCTGGCTCCTCTGGTGGAGCTCACGGTCTTCCAGCCCTTCTTCCTGGAGCTCACCCTGCCCTACTCAGTCATCCGGGGAGAGCACTTTGAGCTGAAGGCCACTGTGTTTAACTACCTCTCCAAGTGCATCATGGTACGACGCTGCACCAGGATGGTTTCTTGAGTTGTATTGTTTGTGTCGTACCACGTTATCTTACCCCGTGTTCCTCTTTGGCAGGTTTCTGTGACTCCAGCTCTTTCCTCAGACTACACTCTCACACCCTTGCGTGATGTCCAGGACTCCTCGTGCTTGTGTGCCAATGGACGAAAGACCTTCAGTTGGACTATGGCCCCCTCTGTCCTGGGTTAGTCTTCATCTGTTCAAACGACAGAATGGATGTCAACCTGAGTTGTGTACTGGCACCGTATTGGCTGTTGTGTACTGGCACCGTATTGGATGTTGTGTAACCTGCGCTGTCCTGTGTGTAGGGGTTTTGAACGTGTCTGTTAGTGCGGCGGCTGTCCGGTCCCAGACTGCGTGTGACAACGGGGTTGTGAACGTACCGGAGAGAGGACGCGTTGACACAGTCACACGGAGCCTGCTGGTGAAGGTATGTAGTCTACCGCTGTGGGAGAACTAACGTTAGGTAGCACAGATACTGTCTAGTGGAACTGCCTCTGAAATGAATCCCTCTCCTCCTCCAGGCTGAGGGAACAGAGAAGAGCCACACCTACAACTGGTTGCTGTGTCCTACTGGTCAGTAATGAATCAACGTTGAATGTTTACGGTGGTTGACGTGATCATCTTCATTCAGCTCCTCTTTGTGTCCACAGGAGAAGCTCTGACGGAGGAGGTGGAACTGCAACTTCCCCAGAATGTGGTGGATGGCTCTGCTAGGATTTCCCTCTCGGTTCTGGGTAAAATAAACCATTGTGTAGTGGTGGGAAGACGAACCTTCTCAGTGACGATGCTGCTGTTTGCTGAAGAGGACAGTCTGTAACAGAAGTCCCTTTTCTCTGTAGGGGACATCCTGGGTCGGGCCCTCAACAACCTGGATGGACTGTTGCAGATGCCGTATGGGTGTGGGGAGCAGAATATGGCCCTGCTCTCCCCCAATATCTACATCCTGGAGTACCTGAGGAACACAGAGCAGCTCACGCCAGCCATCCTAGAAAAGGCCACCAAGTTCCTCACTAGTGGTAGGAGAGTCCCTTCAAATCTGTCTTGATTAGATGCCAAATCCACAAACCGGGCTGGATTTGTCCAATTAGAGGATTTCGTTTTCTATTTTAAAGTGTTTCTCCACGGTGTACCCTGCTGTCATGGTAACAGCGGAGCTGCATGACAGATGATCTCAATGTCTTAACATCACTGACCCAACACATGGTTTTCTACTGAAGTCATTTGATGGTAGAATATTGACACTGTCTCATAGCACCCTATTCCTTACATAGGGCAGGACTCTCCAACCTTGTTACTGTCCTGTATGTAGGTTTTCACTCCAACCCTAATCTCGCTCCCCTTCTAATAATTAGCTGGTTGAATGGGGTTAATTACAACTTGGTTGGAGGGTAGCTCTCCGTGAACAGGGTTGGAGAGCCCTGAGATATAAGGAGCCGTTTGGGGCACAACTCTGGGAATAGAACAAGCGCTTGGTCACCGTTGATGATAAAAACCCACCGGCAGGTTACCAACGGCAGCTGAACTACAAGAATGCTGATGGTGCGTACAGCACGTTTGGACAAGGCTTGGGGAACACCTGGTGAGTACTTGGCTTGTTTTTCACCTACTGGTAGTTTCAATGACGTATTGACCAATCAAATGGCATCTCTGGCATGGAGACGCTGGATAGGACAGCTGACGCGTGTGATGTCATGACTTGGAGCTTGACGATACGATGTTAGGGCTTTTAAATGAATCCACTTCTTTCTTCAGGCTGACTGCTTTTGTCTTGAGATCCTTTGGCAAAGCCCAGTCTTTCATCTATGTTGACCCGGCAACGATGGAGCAATCCAAGACTTGGTTGGAACGTCAACAAGGCCAACGTGGCTGTTTCAGAACTTTAGGGAAGCTCTTGAACAACAGAATTAAGGTATTTATATTGCTAATAAACTGGTTGTCTGTTTCGTCAGACCGGCCGTAGTTTGATTTCAACAGGCTAGATACAGTTGGTGTCTTGACATTGTTTTCTAGGGTGGAGTGACGGATGAAGTCACACTGACGGCTTACATCACTGCTTCAATGCTGGAGCTCAACATGTCCGTGACGGTAAGTAGCTTCACTCCATGGAACCATTTCTCACACCGTCATTACAGGCAACTCATTCAGCCTCCTGTATGAAATCTGTCTCACATCAACTGTCATTTACAGCTTCTACGACGTAGTGAAGTCATTTCTCTGCCAGTAGCCTATGAAATAACAAAGAATGGGCTTAGATCTGTAAGGGAACACCCCCCTGAAATGGACAAAAATGAATGGGAAGTCATTGGCATGGACAAACCATATACACGGTGTCTAATACCACTCAATTTGGCGTTTCGTTCAAAGTTGATTGCAAATGGCAAATGCCAGGTGTAACACTTTGAAAATCCAACAGGTGGCGAGCGCGCTCCACTGTGGTTTTTCATATTGCAAATGCAACAAGTCAACATCAAAAAGCAACATTTTGAAAAAGTGAGAAATTCTAAAACCTAGCAACCCCTTAAAGTGCTTTCTGGACCGTTTTTCGAAATTCTTTTGATTTGTGTCAATTACACATGTATAAGAACTTCATCAACATACTTTAGCCATTTAAAAAAAATATATATTTTTTTTACTTGTGCATAAGGCATATGTTTTGTCCATTTGCAATGTGATTTCATAGTCAAAAGTAACTTTTTTGGGGGCCAAATGCCATAAGAAATTTGACATGCTCAAATCCTGCAGGAATGTGAAATTGACTGGCATGATGAACTCGGGATGGCTGGGCAGTGATTCTGGTACCTCACTGTTTAAACATATTGCAAATGGACAATAGTCACCAGCAAGTCACTGTCAATTAGATATCATTCTGACACCAAACCCACTTTTTCCAACTCGTTTAGTAGCCACAGAGCTGGCCCAAAATTCACAACACCTTCTATTCAAACCATAATAAAAACGTAGTTACGTTCCAGCTGCGGGTCCAGTTCTGATGTTGTGTAGGCCTAGCTGAGGCAACCCCGAATCCCAAGTTTTGGCTCGCTAGGTCATTTGGTGCCCGAGCAAGACCCTAATTGGTGCTGAAAATGCACTTTTTTCCATGCCTTGCTACGGGGTCCTTGAGTGAGCTATCGGACCAAAACGTTGGGGTCCGTCTATATGGGCCGAGGCGGTCGCAATGCACCTAGTCTTGCGACTCTGGGACATTTCTAAATGTTGTCATTTTCGTGATGGTCAAAATGAATTGAAGTCATTGCAAATGTACGAGGCTGTTTCTCGCTCCGAGAACCTTCTATTGCGTGCTGAGTTACGTGGCTCTATCGACCTGAGGTCTAGAACAGGTTTCGGAACTCTAGGTCTGACGGTTCTTTAAAAGTTCCAACAAGGTTAACTAATGCAGGCACTGTCTGTCTCTACGCACCCCAATGGGTCCCTCCTGCCAAGCTGTGTGAATGATTTTATGGGAATCATGACTGATTTACAGTTCATGGGGGTTGCCTAATCACACATGAAGTTTTGGACAGATCTGACCATTTTAACCCTTCAAAACAGCCACTATGACACCATTTAAGGCACGTCCGGTTGGCAGAGGAAGCTATAAATAAACTCCTATCCTGATTGGGGTATGCCTTTACAGAATCCTGAGTTTTTTTTAAAAAGTCTTTATGTTAAGAACTGAGTTATTTACGGAGGGTTTAGTGAGTGTTATTTCAGAAAATCACAAATCTCGCAGAGCTCCGCAGCACACTGTAAAAAGATTCGCATGAACACCCTGCAACTGGATCTGTAACTGTTTAAAAAAAAAAAATGGACGATTTCTCTTAAATGACGATGGATAAATGGCTGGTTCTTTTTTTTAATTGACACCAGAGGCTCCTTGACTTTGACGTGAAGCGGAAAAATTATTGCTCTATTTTCATTTTGGACCTTTTTTCCCAGAAAAATGGCCATAACTCAACCGTTGAGGCCTAGACGCCATCTTGTTCGGGGCCAACTGCCCATCATGCCAAACCTACGCTCACCAAGTTTTGGCTTCGAAATATTTTCAGTTTAGGAGAAGGCCACGTCGTGATGTTTTGTACATTTGCAATATGATTGCTTATGCCCTCTTGTGGGATTTACCGGGACAGTGGAAAAATGACACATTTTATAAAACGGAAACCGAATGTCTGAGTTCGTTTGACTTCCCGGTAGATCCGGCCCAGCCGCACGGCCCGACGCCGTCCGTGAATTTTACAAACGTTTTCGGACGTCTATTAAGGGACCGTATATTTGCAATATGGACTCTCACTAACCACATGGCGAATGTCAAAATGTTCCCTTAAGGTATGTTACTACTGATATTAGGCTCTGTATGCTTCTGTAAAGTGAGAAAGGAAATGTGCTGTAGTCTGGTCCCAGATATGTTGGTGTTTATTTTTAGAGTGCCATGCCTCTTTAGCAGGGGACCTCTGCATGTACAGAAATTATACCCTTTACAAATGCAACGTAATAAAATGTACAAGGAAAAACAATCCCGTTCCTCAGCAAAAAGTGTTCCCTAATCAACAATTTGAACTGCCTGAGGCCCCAGAACAGCAAGTTGAATGGAACCCAGTCCAAACTGATCTGGGACCAGGCTGGCTTTTAATGTGCTGCTGTCATTCTGTGCTCTAGGATCATGTTGTGGACCACAGCTTGTCTTGCCTGAAGAACTCCACCAGTGATTTGTCCAACACCTACGCTACTGCTCTGCTGGCCTACACCTTCACCCTGGCAGGTGACATGGAGACACGGGCCCGGCTTCTGCAGCACCTCGACACCATCTCATTTCAAGAGGGTGAGCTATATCCTGGTAGCGCTGTCTTGCCTTGATTGAGCATGCCTGGATAATGGAGTACTCCTAAAAGTGCAAACCCTCAGACCATCTGGCACTCCAGAGAGGCCCAATAAAATGATTAATTTTAAATTATTGTTAAGAAGAAAAAAAAAACTCTTGCTCCTAAAAAATGTTTTGGACATGAATTGGGGAGGTCAGAACTTTGTATTGTGTAGTCTGTATTAGGATGAATAAGCTAGTCCTTATTCTGGTGTGTGTGCTCCTCAACCCTCAGGGGGTCTCCTGCACTGGTCCCAGTCCTCCTCTGAGACCTCGCCCTCCCTGGAGGTGGAGATCAGCTCCTACGTTCTGCTGGCGTCCCTCAGTGCCTCTTCTCGGTCGACCTCTGACCTGGGCTACGCCTCCCGCATCGTCAGGTGGCTGGTGAGGCAGCAGAACGCCTACGGAGGCTTCTCTTCCACCCAGGTATACTTTCTAAACACCAGTGGTCTGAAATGGTGCACTAGTACAAACATTGACTCGTATCAGACCACAGGGCATGTGTTCTTCATGTCCAACCTGGTGAGGCTCCCTTCCACTGATAGAGCCTAGAAACCATCATCGTAATGGCTGGAATTGGGATTTAGTCACTTTAGCAACTGTTCAATGTGAGAAATATTCAACCCTTTTAAAATGGTCTCTTTTCATTTTGAACTGATTGTCCTGTGGTGTGCATGTCTAGGACACGGTGGTGGCCCTCCAGGCCCTGGCTCTCTACTCCACCAGGGTGTTCAGTAGAGGAGGAGCCAGCACAGTGACGGTCAGGTCTCCCAGTGGGGACCGGTGCCTCTTCCATGTGAACCAAAACAACAAGCTTCTGTACCAGGAGAGGGCGCTGCAGGACACAGAAGGGAAGTACAGCGTTGAAGTGCAGGGCAGTGCTTGTGCCTCAGTGCAGGTCAGTGAAAACACATCTCTCCTCCAGTCCTGTGGCGCAAGATGCCCTTTAATACACAGTACAGGGAAGCTGTTTCTTCTGGCTCATAAAATGTTTGTATTCGGACAGGATGGTTTCCCTGACTTCCTCTTCTCTATCCCAGGTGGTGCTCCGCTACAACGTCCCTACTCCTACCAGAAGCACAACGCTCAGTATCCAGGTGACTCCAGAGGTGGACTGCAACAGGAAGTCTTTGAGACCCAGAGTCACGCTGAAGCTCCAGTCTCGGTCAGAATGAAGGACATATTTGTATGCATTCTAGTAAATGTGTGATCTTGGAGCGTGACCTGCAGAATGGGTTTGACCCAAATTAATTAGTGTTATACCTGTGTATAGGTTATTGACTTTCTAGTTGGTACCTCGGCTTGGATCAGTCAGAATGCTTATCTGGTCTTTATGGCTAAAGTAATCCAAGCATTTTGATTATTAAAATCAGCTGTCAATCATCTTTCTCAGATATCATGGAAAGGAGCTCACCACCAATATGATTATAGTGGATTTGAAAATGCTCTCTGGGTTTTCTCCAGATCCAGACTCTTTGGGGAGGGTGAGTTGTTGGGACCTTTATCCATGGAGGTCTTGCCTCGTCTGTGTCCCTTTGTTTAAGGATGACGGTTCTTTGTTCATGCAATATCAATGACTTGTCTTCACAGCTGCGGGGTTCAAGTCAAGTGGATCGTGTTGATATCAAAGATGACCATGTGTTAATGTACTTGACAGAGGTGAGGTGAAAACCATTCACATGGCGCTTCATTTAAACATAATATATTTTGATGTACAGTAACTTCTGCTTTGATCATTTAATGACCCGTTTGTTTGTTTTTCTCCCAACAGCTGACATCACTACTTCCTTTCCACATCACCCTGGACATCATACAGGAGTTCCCAGTACAGAATCTAAAGCCAGCAGTGGTCAAGATCTATGACTACTACCAGCCAAGTAAGTTACTCTACTAACCCTCCCCAAAACGTTATTTTTACCCTCTTCTGAGGAACATTTGGTCAAGTTGTTTTCATTTACTGAGACGAAGCTGTCTTACGGTTACAGGTGACAAGGCTGAGACAGAATACGTCTTCCCTTGCAACTAGGGGTTCCAAGCTGGTGAGCTACTTGAAATCTGGAGTTATTGGTGATGAATTGTGTACTATACATGATTTAGGGAGCCAGTCTTCCTTTAATCTAAATGTTGGTCAGTTTGCTAAAGGATTCATTAAATGTCTTTGCTCCTCGACAGATGGAAGAAGATGACATTGATGTCACACCTGCAACCCTTGAGACGTCTTTCAAGTGCTGAAGTAAAACTATGGATCTGGAAATAAAGTGTTTCATTAAAACCCTTTTCTGGAGCCTGTTGTCTCTGAGCAGTGAGGTGAATATTGAGGCAGTGGTGTTCATCCTGGGGTACATTAAGCAATGTGATTGGGTCCAGTAAACAGAGCAGCTCTCTGGAGGTGTAGTTTCCATCTGTGCTGTTAATCAGGGTCGCCAACTGTACAAAGTTGTAGATGTTGGGTTCTCATCTCTTCTGTTCCTCAGTCTGGGACATGGACCCCTGTATTTATGAAGGCCCTGTTCTTTTAGTTCTCATCAGGGAATGGGTCAGGACATGTTACCACTAAATGACATTAACGTCTTACTGTGATCTCCTGATGAATGGTGTGGGCAGGGCAAGATGTGGTGGTAAACACCTCACAAATCAATGAGATTAACTGAACAATTGACGACCCAACAGATACTCTAGAGCCCTACTGACAACGACTCACTAAATTCTATGAAAGAAACGTATGCAAACATGCTGTGAAAACAGTAGTTGAAAAGCCGTGTTTATGGCCTGACAATGGGAAAGAAAAGACCTGTTCTGGGTTGTCTCCTGTACCTGCTGAGCTGTCAAACTAAACCATTACTGTACTTACCATGACAATACCAGATGTTTTGGTTCAGAGAAGATTGAAACGAGCCCTCTTGATTGGACAGTACGCAACAATAGATCTGACAGTCAGTTGGCTCCAGTAATGCAGTGGTCACCAAACCACCCTGTAGTCTCCTGGGGGAACTCCATCACTTGTGGCACTGAGCTTTACTCACATTGTTAATTCCAAATGGACCTCTGACCCCTACACATCTTAGTCACTCTGGTATATCTGCAAGGATTATGTCAGTGGTATTGTAGGTAGCCTAGTGGTTAGGGTGTTGGGCCAGTAACTGAAAGGTTGCTAGATAGAATCCCTGAGCTGATCTGTCGTTCTGCCCCTGAACAAGGCAGTTAACCCACTGTTCCTAGGCTGTAAATAAGAATTGGTTCTTAACGGACTTGGTTAATTTTTTATTTATCCTTTTGTCAGGTCGCTTTGTTTTGGGAACAAAACATTAGTGGCAGTTATTGTTTGGGACAATATACATGTTTGAGATCATTTGAAAAATAATTTTATTGAGAACCTTTGTTGGTTTATTAGCTTTGGTGTTGTGAGAATTTCTCATCAAAATAAATGGGGTCCACAGAAATTTGGTCCAAAAATGGTGTCCCCGCTAAAGAAGTTAATACCACTGGGCTAGTAGGAGTTACCACCCTATTTATTGTACAGCTCATTTCAAATCAGTCAAGGGAAGTGGCAAGGAGAGAGAAATGTGACAACGTCCCTACATCTGTAAAGGGATTCTACCTCCTTCTGTCGTATCATGTAGAGAAGGTTTTGGCTTGGACTTCCTCTTTCTGGGCAGCAGAGGAGGGGAGAGGGTGGTAGCCAGAGGTTCCTCTTTGACCCTGCAGTGGTGAGCGAGGGGACCCAACTTTAGGCTTCTTGGCTGGGGAGGCTTGATGGGTGGTGGGGCAGCTGTGCTGCGAGGATTGACAGGTTGACCAAACCCCACCAACCAGTTGATCTCACTCCATAGATCCCTGTGTCTGGGAAGATCATCAATCGCAGTCTTCATCAAAATCATGTCGGACAGAAATCACAAGGCAAAATGTTTCTCTTTCCTGCTGTAAGGGATCTGATTGGTCAGTGACTGGTGTCGTGTCTTTATCATAAAATTGAAGACTTAGTTTTTATCAAAGATTCTCTAATTAGTATTATGTGATTAAACTGATTAATCATGTAACTAACTAGGCAGTTGGGGCACCAAGGAAAATATTCAGATTACAAAGTTATAATTTCCTAAACTTTTCAGGTATTTTATCTGATCAATTAGTCTTCGAATTAATGAATAATTTACTTTACCTCACGTTAGTCTCATTCCAAATGTCGTAAATTGTTGGTTATCTGCACGAACCCAGTCTTTACTATGAGTCATCCATACATCAATTGTCTTAAATCATTTATTAACTTAGTTTGTTTATGCATTTCTGTGCATTACTAAGTAAAAATGGTTCGAAAAATGGCGGCTTGTTAGACAAAAGGGGATGTGGGGGTCACCTGAGAAGTCACCACAGAGTTGATAATTATAACAATTGAAATACTAATCCTTTGCACATGAACGCTCACTCATTCGGGAACAATTGCAATCAATATATTTTTGCGCTCAGTGTGTCGTCTTGATAGCTGTTGAAAAGTTTGTTTATTTTGTAGAATTGTCGGTCGTGGTTAGAGGGGATAGTTCAGAGCGACATTCATTCATGTTTTGTAGAATGGCGGTTGTCGTTCTTTGCGTTCAATGATACCGAATTCCTAGCTGCAGACTAGTAATTAATATCAAAGACTTGTTCTTATTCTGTCGGTATCGATAGTCTAAGAGTTTAACCACGTGGTATGGTTAAAAGATTCAGCAATGGTCTGCAACCTTTGTCCTCTCGTAATGGAGAAAAACATGGTCTATTGAGGACTTCTCAAGATTGGGGTTTTATTCGGAATTGCAGAAAAGGGCCTGACCCTAACTGGGCTCATGGGCGGTCCTCTGATTTAGTTCAACTCAAAAGGGAATTGGGAGTTTCCTTCATTAAAAAGTCCAAAATCACATGACACAATTTTACAAACAGTATCATCCTCACTCATTCATCTTATACAACAATTAGATGTAAACCTCATATCTGAGGCTATTATATAAACAGCGTTATGGTAATGTGGCCGCACCGTCTTCCATGAGCTTCCCCAAAATGTAACGGACGGACCAGTTCGAAGCTGGATTCTTCACCCATCTTTTATACCTTCTCCGGAACATAAATGTTGTTCGGACCTCAAGTTCTGTGAGGTGGAAGCAATTTCTTTGTTCTCTATGAAACTTCCCTCTGTCTCTATACTGTGTGGCCATTGTCGTAGAAAATCGGTTCAAATATGACACTTGTAAGAACTTGTGAAATCAATATAGGCTTTTAATACAACGTAAAGCAAGCCGGAGTGGTCCGCGGAACACACGCTTTTCCAGAGCACTCGCTCTGATTTATACACATACAACATATGAGTCCATCCCACATGCAAATGAAGTTACTTCCCTCAGTCCATCTGCCACCATTATATCCCAATCTGTGCATCCTGCTTGTTCAGCTCGATAACGCCCATATCTGCTTTCAGTCAAGTTATAATGGTGACAGGACCTCTTCATGTCCCAAAAATAATACATGCCTATCTTATGCTATGGGCCCCCTTACGTTCAGCCTGGTGTGTTCTTTGGTATGTCTGTCCTTATTAGGACTCGTAGACTGTGTCTCTTCTGACATTCCTTCAGCATCTTCATGTCCTAAAAATATATGGCCTATGTCTATAGTCCATCAGTTGGTCATTTGGCTGACCCCCTCCTTTGTATGTCCCTCTGACCTTGGTATGTCCAGCTGTCCTATGCTCTCATGGCCTTACTCTGGCCTCCTGTCCTATACAATAGACAATGCATTTTACCAGAATGACAAATGCACTCCAAGTGTATCTTTCTCCTGTGTTACAGTATTATGTTTCTCCCTATATGTACATCTTTCTCCCACACCATGAGGCAGGGTCTTCTCTAGGAATTTGTGACCTCGCTGACCACAGCAGCCTGGTTGAAGGAGCAGAGAGGTGCTCTCTGTACCCAAAGAGGGCAACGTCATGACACTGGTTAACGAGTGACCTGATGGGACAGAGGTAGAGGAAGTGGTGGTGTCACCTTGGTAACCAGTCTTCCAGGGCCTTGCGTGTCTCCTCTGGGTTCTTGGTCCCACCTCTCGTCCGTCCCAGCCGGTTGGAGATTCGGTGGACGTGTGTGTGTGTGTGTGTACATAGACACACACACACAATAAAAACAAAAGATAGAATGAAAGTATCCCATGACGAGACGCCCACTATATAATCCAATAGAACTACCACTCTGCACCTGATCAGACCACATCACAACATGCAGACTAGAATATGGGATTTGTAGTCCTAAATGAGCCATACCTACCTTTGCCAGAGACCTGGTGCCAGGGGAGCCATCTTGGGTCCTACTCCAGGTAGTCGTACCAGGTCCTCCACTGTGTTAGGGATGTGATAATGGGGATTTATTTGATCATGTCAATGATTAGAATATTCCACCCTGAAACCATATGATTGTATGAAATTGATTAGTCATGATGAAATTGATTAGAATAATGAGATTATTCTAATGGTGTGTGTGGTACCAATAAGTGAGTACTGATGGTGATGGTGGCCACACAAAATATTGACACTTTGGGCCCACTCACTTTTGTTGCCACTGTTTAGACATTAATGGCTGTGTGTTGAGTTATTTTGAGGGGACAGCAAATTTACACTGTTATACAAGCTGTACACTCACTACTTTACATTGTAGCAAAGTGTCATTTCTTCAGTGTTGTCACATGAAAACATATACTCAAATATTTACAAAAATGTGAGGGGTGTACTCACTTTTGTGATATATTGTATACATCCGTGTGTGTAGGTTGTCTATTATAGTATCTTAAAAACAGACTGAGCAAGATTCGGTGCCGACCTTGGTCGGGGCCACCGAGAGTACTTCCCAGGGTCTCCCTATCTTGAGGGAGGATGGGGAGTAAGTCACGGATTCCCCTAAACTTTGTCAGCTGGGTAGGAGAACATTGTGTGCTAATGTTAGTGTGAATGTGTGTGAGTGAGAAGCCAGTATAAAATGAATTGTTTTGTACAACAGACCAGCGCTCTCGTAAATAAACTTTCTGACTATCGTAGCTGGGCCTCCGTCTGATTCATTTCAACCAGTTTCTTACAAATTCTGGCCTTCAGGCTGAGTACTTCATTGAATTGGGTTTATGAACATTGAGAACATAATTCTCGTGACAGGATGTTACCTCTAAACTCCCTCTGGAGCATCACTGACGTTTGCTTCAGGTGCTTCACCTTGGTCTGGAGGGAGGGGGGGGGGGGGCGTAGGAGAGAAGACAGTAACGACTACCTCATCATCATCATGTGCAGTAACGACTACCTCATCTCTGTACCCCACACATAGAATTATCTGGAAGGTCCCTCAGTCGAGCAGTGAATTTCAAACACAGATTCAACCACAAAAACTAGGAAGGTTTTCCAATGTCTCATAAAGTAGAGCAGATGGGTTGGTAGATGGTTTAAAATAAAAAGCAGATATTGAATATCTCTTTCAACATGGTGAAGTTATCAATTACACTATGGATGGTGTGTCGATACACCCAGTCACTACAAAGATACAGGCGTCCTTCCCAACTCAGTTGCCAGAGAGGAAGGAAACTGCTCGGGGATTTTACCATGAGGCCAATGGTGACTTTAAAACAGTTACAGAGTTTAATGGCTGTGATAGGAGGGGATTCAATTATCTGTCCTGCGTTACCCCGGTGGAAGGAGTGTCTGGGATGCCTCTGGAGCATGAGCCATGTGCCCCTTTCAAAGCCAGCTCAAAACAAAGTGATGTAGGTCAAATCTAATTTTTTTTGTCACACATTTTATTTGTCACATGCGCGAATACAAGTGTAGACTTTACCGTGAAATGCTTACTTACAAGCCCTTAACCAACAGTGCAGTTCAAGAAGAAGAAAATATTGACCAAGTAGACTAAAATAAAAAGTAACACAATAAGAATAACAATAACGAGGCTATATACAAGGGGCACCGGTACCGAGTCCACAGGCTAGTTGAGGTAATCAACATGCTGCCTTGTTGACAATATGATCGAGCATTTGAAATGGCCGTTCAGTCTAATCGAACTCCCTGAATATCCAGCAGGTGCGAGCGCTTAGTAATTAGAAGGGAAAAAAGTCCGGAACTAAGGATATTTATAGGGACATGACCGATGGGGGTTGTTTACTTTCGACCGAGTCCACAAACAACCCGCTGCGGTGAGTATGCCTAGTGCACAGGTGCTATAGCAACTTGTGTTGCAATCATATACCCAAAAACAACCGTTTTTTTTTAATGACTTGTATCTGGTCTTTTACAGGCTATACCAAATGCAATCCAAAAGGGTTTAGCAACATAATACTTTCTCCTCGTGCACGCTAGACACACTTTTGCAATCTGTGTTTGGCGCCCAGTTTCTAGCCCGATATATTGTAACTCGGTTTAGAAGAAACACTAACCTACATGCAATTGAGCCTTTTTTACCGACCCGTGTCTGCAGCCTGGTCTCATGGACTATAGGTAACATAGTAAAAGTAAATCTGCCAGGCTGGAATCTGTATGAGATGTTACGTTTGGTATTTTTACAGAAGACTGACAGCTACTTAAGGCAATAACCAAAAGGGTGGAGGGGTGGGTGTAGTAAAACTGACGTGTAACATTTTGGGTAATAAGCACCATCTACTTAGGTAAAAGGGGTTAAGGTTAGCCAACATGCTAACCACCTTTACTCCTAATGTTTAGCCTAGATAATGTTAGCTACCTAGTTCATGTTGGCCACAACAAATTGGAATTTGTAAGATGTCTGTTAACAGCATATGAAATGGATGGACATCCACGACTGTAATACATATAAAATGTAATATCATACTTGGTTTTCGGTTTTGCGTACAAAATGATAGGGAATGGTCTGAGACCAGGTTGGTGCCTGTTTGGGGATGCTTCTCCCTGTCTGGTGGTATGTCAGTGGGTAGATGCTTCTGATATGGAGTGCATGGTTTGCAGTGCCCAGGAAATAATTTTAAATTCAATTTTGGTCTCACCTGCTTCTCTGTAGACTTGTATTTTATTAGCCAACCCTTAACCTATATCTCCTGACCTGCTGTGGAAGCTCTAACCTTTTATAGGTTAAGTCAATTGACAATCTGGATCCCACACAACCTGTATACTGTGCAGTAGGAATACTGGGTCATAACAGACTTGGTGGTTTATTTTTCTCCTTTAGTCATGGTTCTTCCTGGGCTTCAGGTTTGGAGATGGATCCTCTTTGCCTGCATTCACTGGCTTTGTGTCTGTCAAGAGACTCCAAGACCGTAAGTCCATCTGCAGTTAGAATTTAGTGATCAGACTTGCTTCTCTCGTCTCTGTTTAACGTTCTCTTGTCGGAGCAATTTTTCATCTCCCCTTTCTGCAGATCTTTATCCCCCTGTATATTTCACCTGGCTTTGTGTTTAGAGATGTACTGATGTTCCTGTTGCCGGGTGTGTTCTCTGTAGGGTTTACATGGTAGCCGTTCCTGCAGTGATCCAGGCAGGCTCAGAGGCCAAGCTTTGTGCCAGCCTTCTGCAGCCCAACGAGACCCTGGTCATGACCGTATCTCTGATGGCCGACGGGCAGAACAAGAGACTTCTCCACCAGAGTTCTGACCAAGAGTTTCACCGCTGTGTCCAGTTTCAGGTCAGCCCAGCACTGGTGGACTTCCAGAACCATTCCATTAAGAGTGGACTGTACTGCTCAGCTTTGATGCATCGCTTAGGTTCTTTGTGCAATGCCAGCTTATTTTATGGTTAATGTCAGTGGTGACCTACCAGAACTTTTCTGTGATTCGGGCTCCAATTTGTACCAGGTTTTGATTGAATGCTAGTATATACTATTGAGACCATTTATATATGTAACTTACAGCAGGCTGAATGCATAATGGGATCCCTGCAGGAGTTAAACGCTCTACCTTGAAGTGGCTAGTGGCTCTTACCAACTGGGCCACACGGCACCACATTTGAATGTCCTATGTTATCGGTCCATTTGTTCACCGTGTGTCCCTGTTTCCGGCCCTGACAGGCCCCTCGTGTGAAGAGCGACAAAGTGCAGAACTTTATGGTGGAGGTTCGAGGAGAAACATTCCTATCAACAGAGGAGAGAAGGGTCATGATCAAACCCTACAGCCCCATGACGTTCATCCAAACGGACAAACCAATCTACAAACCAGGACAAACGGGTAATGTTAGAGCCGGTACACCTTTAGTCTGGTTGCTAAGAAACGGGCCAATGTTCTGTAATGGTTTACTCCGGGACGTTGACCTTTTTGGGCCCCTGACCCCATTTTGACATCAACAGTTATCCACGACCCCACCATGCCCCCTTTGTTTATTTGAGGCTATAACAGTTTTACAATGAAGTCCTGTCAGACTGAAATCTGAAGGAAGTATTGTTTGAAATGCATCAGGCAATAATTGTGTAGAAAAGAACCCCATCATTGCTGGCAAAGCTCTTCCCCAGTCTGGTCCCGTCCTCTCTGTTCTAACATCCTGCATTATGAGGATTGTAGAGGGAAACGGTAGACATCTGAAGAGCCTCGTTGTTCAGGAATGTGGTGCAGATGCAGTAAATCCCCCTGGGTTCACTCAGGATATGTACACTGGAATCAGGCTGGGAATCCTCAACCAGTATTTCTGGGAATCCTTGGAATTGAGAAAGTTGCCTGAAATTCTGCTTCTAATATTCTCATTGGGTTTGTTTTGTCGTTGGCTGTTTACAGTGCTTTTTAGAGTCGTCACCTTGGATACCCATTTTAGCCCCGTCAATCAGCTGGTGAGTTGAAAATATACGTTTGACAATAGTATTTTAGTTCAGTCTCTACTATTTCAATCCAAGATGCAGAAGTGTCACAATACTGTGATGGACATAGCAGTCTGGTATCATGTACAGCAATCAACCAGCCAGGACATGAGGCTTCCATTCATATAGGTCAGATTGGAATGTATGGGGTCATCTTTTCCTGAGATTGAATTGCAAATGCTACATGTGATGTGTATGTTAAGTGACCAAGCCAATCAGCTGTCTAGTAGCTGTAGACAGCTCTGCTCTGATGTTTACATTAAGTGACCAAGCCAACCAGCTGTCTAGTAGCTGTAGACAGCTATGCTCTGATGTTTACGTTAAGTGACCAAGCCAATCACCTGTCTAGAAGCTGTAGACAGCTCTGCTCTGATGTTTACGTTAAGTGACCAAGCCAATCACCTGTCTAGAAGCTGTAGACAGCTCTGCTCTGATGTTTACGTTAAGTGACCAAGCCAATCACCTGTCTAGAAGCTGTAGACAGCGATGCTCTGATGTTTACGTTAAGTGACTAAGCCAATCACCTGTCTAGTAGCTGTAGACAGCGATGCTCTGATGTTTACGTTAAGTGACTAAGCCAATCACCTGTCTAGTAGCTGTAGACAGCTCTGCTCTGATGTTTACGTTAAGTGACCAAGCCAATCACCTGTCTAGAAGCTGTAGACAGCTCTGCTCTGATGTTTACGTTAAGTGACCAAGCCAATCACCTGTCTAGAAGCTGTAGACAGCTCTGCTCTGATGTTTACGTTAAGTGACCAAGCCAATCACCTGTCTAGAAGCTGTAGACAGCTCTGCTCTGATGTTTACGTTAAGTGACCAAGCCAATCACCTGTCTAGAAGCTGTAGACAGCTCTGCTCTGATGTTTACGTTAAGTGACCAAGCCAATCACCTGTCTAGTAGCTGTAGACAGCTCTGCTCTGATGTTTACGTTAAGTGACCAAGCCAATCACCTGTCTAGAAGCTGTAGACAGCTCTGCTCTGATGTTTACGTTAAGTGACCAAGCCAATCACCTGTCTAGAAGCTGTAGACAGCTCTGCTCTGATGTTTACGTTAAGTGACCAAGCCAATCACCTGTCTAGTAGCTGTAGACAGCGATGCTCTGATGTTTTGGCATTGGAGTTCTTAATGAAACCTGACCCCGTCTCTTGTCTTTGCCCTTCACAGTACAACATTGTGGAACTTGAGGTAAGATCCTTGTTGGTGTAACTTTATGTTGACTGTCAGTGTAAAGACTGCAGCATTATGACTCCCCCTGCTAGCTAGGTCCTCATATCCACCTACTGTACAAGTTAGCTAAATACTTCCAATCAGCGTTGTGTGTAATCTGGGCCCTCTTCAGTAGATGAATGTTGCAGATATAACTGACTCCTTGTCCTGTATACTGTTGTGAACTTTCCACAACGTTGTGTCCTGCTGAACATGCCCCTTCCTATGAACCAACAGGACGTTAATCACAACCGGATTGGACAGTGGGTCAACACTACATCCAGTGGCAACATTCTGCAGCTTTCTCACCCCCTGAACTCTGAAGCCCCTGTAGGATCCTATACCATTGTAGTGTGGATTGGTGGAGAGAAAATCTACCACAACTTCAAGGTAGAACAGTATGGTAGGTTGAGTTTCTCTTTCATGCTCGGTGATGTTGCATCACAATCCCGGAACGTTCTGGAGTTCACTGCTGTTCTTTTTATCTGTAGTTTTGCCCAAGTTTGAGATCAAAATGAACCTCACTGAGAAGATCAGCGTTGTTCAAGAGGAGTATGAAGTGAAAGTGTGTGCAGAGTGAGTAAACACTATTGGTGATTTGCAATGTACTGTAGTTACAAGGTGATGTGGAACTCCACTACATGTCATTAATTATCTCATTACGCGAAGGCAGACCTGGGTTCAACTACTATTAGAAGTGTTACGTTTACTTTCACATTTCAAATGAAGGATTTGAAAATACAAGTAAATAACATTGTATTGGTCACAACACGTGTTTGGTTCATGTTGAGGGTGCAGCGATATAGATGATCAATGCCAGAGGTATAGAATACAGTATAAACAAATGAGATGAGTAATGCAAGGTATGTAAGCATTATTAGTGACTAGTATTCCAATGATGTCAAGTCTGTAGGCAGCAGCCTCTGCTAGTACTGTAGCTTCATTTGATAATACACTTGGAAATTGTTATGCATTTGAGGATACTCAAATACACTTATTTAAATATGCATGTGGTCTGCATTAATGACCCATGCTAATTGAAGACCTATAGTGCTACTGCTCAAGTCTTAAACTGCTGCTAGGATCCCTGAGATTTGTTAGTGGCATTTACGTGACCAGCTGGTTCTTCGGTCATAAAGCATCTCAGATTAGGATGGCTGTTCTAGGATCAGGTCCCAGCCTTGACATGTGACCTCGTTCATTATGATCTATAGTTAAAACTGATCCTGTTCTGAGGCTCTATGAATACAGGTCCAGATTCATTGACCGTGTTCAACGCCTGACTTCAAGCCTTTAGGTCTTATGTTTTTAATATGGTAACTGGATGCAGGAAGTTGACACTTGTCTTGTTGTGAATTGAAATCAGATACACGTATGGGCAGCCTGTACCTGGTAAAGCAGGGGTGAAGTTGTGCCGACCTTTGGTGGACAATGCAGTGATACCAATAACAGTTGATGAGCGAAATCCACAAGGAGTTCCTGATTACACACCTCCATGCCACAAAGAGTCAATAGAGGTCTGTCTGCTTTCCTAAAACGAGTAGTGCTGTTTTTACCAACCTATGACATTTTGAATGGGATTTAAATGTGTTTTTGTGGTTCTGCCTGCTTTTCCTAGATGGACCATACTGGCTGTGCTTCTTATGTCTTCAACATGGCACTTTTCACAAAGAATGCAGGAGAGAAATTGCTGGGAGACGTGTTTAGTTTCCATGCAGAAGTACAGGAGGAGGGGACAGGCAAGTCCTCATCACAATCATTATGAGATGCGTCATGTTGACTCAATACAAAACCCTTCATTTCACTTCAGCTGATGGCGACGTAACTATTGGCTGTTTCATTAGATCAGGTTCCCTAACTGTCCTGGGGTTCCCCCTGGGTTCATGTTTTGGTTTTTGCCCGAGCGCTACACAGCTGACTGGAATAACCATCTCATAATGTAGTTGTGATTAGAATCCGCTGTAGTGCCAGGGCAAGAAACTACACGGTGCACCCGGGGGGGGTCCCAGAACTGAGTTTGGGTTACTCTGCGTTGGTAAGAGCTTTTTGACCGTTGGTGCTGCAGCAGGGTTTTATATAATGCTGTTTTAATGTTCTGTGGAAGCTGCACTGCAATTCACTTTCTGCTTTGTGAAATAAAACCATATTTGTTTTAATTTGACAGGTATTACACTGTCAGAGGAGAGAAATGTAGAGCTCTCCTATGTGATTGGAGAATTCACATTTGTTGACACGCCCCAAATCTATGAGCATGGATCAATTATCGAAGGCAAGGTCAGTCCAACTGGTGTTCCTGTTGCATTGTGGATGCTTGGTTTGTCCTGCTTCCTGAACTACCAGTATGTGGTGTCACTTCATTCATACAACCCCCCCCCCCCCCCCCCTTTTCTTCAGATAAATGCTGTTCGATATAACAACACACCCATCTCTGACATGTTAGTCTACCTGTTCGAGGAGAAAGGCTGGTCCTCATATCTACGACTACAGAACCTAACCACGGACAGTCGTGGTATTGCCAGGTTCTCCGTCAACACAACCAGTCTGCCCAAAGAGAATATTAACCTCGTAGTGAGTATGATTCCTTCTAGGTTTGAGAGACTTTATAATCGATGCCAGTCTCTGGGCCTATACAATATCTACATCTTAAATAGAACTATAATAAAGTTTAATTAGTTAATCTGATTAATAATGTTAATTCATAAGGAAGGGATTGGGTTTTTAAGCAAGCAAAAAGGGTCGTTAACCTGTGGTTGAACCGACTCAACTTAGCTCTGGGATGTTTAGATAAGGTAGAGTTCTCCATTATCTGGAACTGTCTTCTAAATAGTGATGGATGAAGGTGAAGATTCCAGAAGTGAATCTGGATAAGTGTGTCTGGAGTGAGCGAGCTAGTGGGTTGGAATCAACTGTTGAACCTGTTCTGTCCTGGTCATAGGAGGAAAGACATTTTATAACCTATGACGTCATATTTTGTATATAAACTGTTGGGGGTTTCATGGCAGCGAGCTCTGAGAATAAATACTGTCATCTAATTTTGATAAGACTGGTCCCTGTCTATTTTATACAAATAACAATCTTACAAATTCTTAAACAGAGTGCATTTAATTAATGAACACACATAGGAATTATGACATTCCTGTGACGGGGGAACCAAAACGTGCACCGCTTGGGGTCCCCAGGACAGTTGGGGAAACGATGCCCAGAGGTCATGACCCTAACAGGCTAGGTGGAAGTAAGGTGGATCTGTTACCATATTGCTTCCTGTCATCCTCTCAGATCCCCGTTGTATATAGGAGGGGCTCTAGGGGTTGATTTAGGATTGGGCCTTTAGTTAGACTCTTCCTTTTGTTCCTTTCCAGGTGAGCGACACCCCACAAGTGGAGTACCCAGGATACAGGGTCCCCTATTTCAACAGAGGGCAACACCTACTCTCGCTGATCCAGCCCGCTGCCCCTGACATTAAACCGTCCAGCTCCCTGGCTATTCAGAAGGTGGAGAAACCACTGGCGTGTGGGCAGGCGGTGTCCATCACCATCCGCTATGCCATCGTAGGGGAGACTGTCCCAAAGGGCTCTGTGGCTGTCCTCTACCTGGTGAGTAGAACCAGGAACAACCTGCAAACCCATGGTGCCTCAAACAGCACCATATTTCCTATTTGCACTCCTTTTGACCAGGATCATGTCAGGCCCGAGCCACACTTTCAAAGGAAGGATGTTCCTAAACTACACCAATACTCCTAATCAACCACTGTAACCCAACCTTGCTCATGTTACAAATTGGAATTCGTAATATATAAATAATACATTTAGCGAAGTCATAACCGATATAAAATGGATGATGGGCATCCACAAATGAATAGGTGCTAACGTATCCTACTAATGGGAGTCGTGGATTTGTTAACCGTGTTACGTCTACCCCATGAGTCCAGGTTGCAACGTCTCCACTCTGTTGCTGAGAACTGTTTCCTTTCCCTCCAGGCCTTGTCCAGAGGGGTCATAGTTCAGCATGGACACATCAATGTTACTGTGCAGCAGGACAGTCCTGGTGAGTGAGTTTCATGAAGTGATTCTGAACGTTCTGGAAGGTGCTTAATGAGTGACCTGCTCTTTGCGTTGCAGTAGCCGAGGGTGACGTCACCTTGACGTTGGCAGTGGTCCCAGAGATGGCGCCGGTGGTTCAGCTCCTGGTGTACAGTATGCTACCCAGTGAGACTGTCATCGCCCACAGCATGAACTTCCCCACTGAGAAATGCTTCAGGAACAAGGTGTGTGTGTGTGTGTGTGGAGGAGTCTGGCATATCCCCAGTGACTGTACATCACAAACATTGTTGTCATTTTATGAAAGGTGTCCAGTATTTCCATACCTGGAGTAATGGTATCTGTGTCTGCCAGGTGTTGGTGGAGTTCTCACCCTCCAACGCTGTCCCAGGGGAGGAGAACACCCTGCATCTCTCGGCCCGGCCCGGTTCCCTCTGTGGGCTCAGTGCTGTTGACCAGAGTGTTGGCATCATGGAGCCAGGGAAGAGGCTGGATGCTGACAAGGTAACACAGCTCACTGAAGTGAACAACAGTGGTACCACCATACCTACTGTTTTGGTGGTGCTGGGAATACAACCAGTGACCACAGCAGACATGGAGTGGATCTGTTCACTGTTGGGAGCTTTTATCAAATGTGATGGGACTCATTCTCTGGCTTGAGGCCCACTTTCTATTGACTCTCAGTAACTGGAAAGCACCTCCTTGTTGATGGGACAACTTTCTAAACGTTTAGCAACGGACAACAAAATGGAGTGTTTCCCCAAGTAGTCGTTTCAGTCTGTTCTGTTTGGTCCCCAATGAACAAGGTCATTTCACACCTCCCTGTTGTCCCATTCCAGATATTTGATTTGCTACCGGTCAAGGAGACGACCTATGTTCCCTACGAGCTTGAAGATCCAGTAGCATGTTTACGCGTTAGACCAAGGAGATCCATAATACCACACCCATATGGACCGTCTGAGCAGACAAATGATCCTTATGCAGCTTTTCAGGTAAATATTTCTGCCCTGTTTTCTCAACTTGAAGCCTCTTCTTTCTGGGAAGAATCAGTCACCATACTGTTACAATGTGTTAAACTTAATAGAATGACAAACTGACTTTTATTACTAAATTGGTTCTGCTTTTTCTAGACACTGGGATTGAAGCTAGCGACTAACCTGGATATAAGAGTACCTTCCTGCCTCAGTTACCAGGGGAACCAGTACTATCGCTCCTATGGTGAGATGTCCTTACCAACCCTTATTCTCATTGCCAAGTCTAATGAATCTTGGGTTATGGATGACCATTTGCTAGAATAACAAAGCCTGGTTAAACTGGTCTAAACACTGCATGCACTCACTGAGCCCAGCAGCATTCAGTCTATGTTTTGTGTTGGTAGTAGCTTACAGCCTAATGGCTAGGCCTGGATCAGCGGGTCCTAGACTTGAAATGGCTGTGGCTGGTGGACTTGCCGCTCCACCTCCGCCACCCATACAGACGGTCCGTACATTCTTCCCTGAGACATGGATTTGGGACCTTGTGGAAGTTGGGTAAGTGCTCTGCAGAGTGAGGCCGACCTCTTGTGAAAGCCCTCTTAGCTCTTGCCTCGTATCCAAACAGTAGTGGTGTAGATTAGGAACCTGAACCTCTGTAAACTGTAGGTCAGCTTCCTCTTAGGAAATACCCTTTGACCTCAATGGGTGTCCCTGGTTAGATAAAGCTTAAATGCATTTGTAACAACAAACTGTGTTGAAATTAGTCTTTCTCTATTAGACACGTGGTGGCTTTCTGTTTGAACTCTGACCTCTGTATTCCAGGGAGTCTGGATCTTTAGATGTCCCCCTGACAGTCCCAGACACCATCACCACCTGGGAGACTGAGGTCTTCTGCCTGGCCCCCAGTGGCTTTGGTCTGGCTCCTCTGGTGGAGCTCACGGTCTTCCAGCCCTTCTTCCTGGAGCTCACCCTGCCCTACTCAGTCATCCGGGGAGAGCACTTTGAGCTGAAGGCCACTGTGTTTAACTACCTCTCCAAGTGCATCATGGTACGACGCTGCACCAGGATGGTTTCTTGAGTTGTATTGTTTGTGTCGTACCACGTTATCTTACCCCGTGCTCCTCTTTGGCAGGTTTCTGTGACTCCAGCTCTTTCCTCAGACTACACTCTCACACCCTTGCGTGATGTCCAGGACTCCTCGTGCTTGTGTGCCAATGGACGAAAGACCTTCAGTTGGACTATGGCCCCCTCTGTCCTGGGTTAGTCTTCATCTGTTCAAACGGCAGAATGGATGTCAACCTGAGTTGTGTACTGTCACCGTATTGGATGTTGTGTAACCTGCGCTGTACTGTGTGTAGGGGTTTTGAACGTGTCTGTTAGTGCGGCGGCTGTCCGGTCCCAGACTGCGTGTGACAACGGGGTTGTGAACGTACCGGAGAGAGGACGCGTTGACACAGTCACACGGAGCCTGCTGGTGAAGGTATGTAGTCTACCGCTGTGGGAGAACTAACGTTAGGTAGCACAGATACTGTCTAGTGGAACTGCCTCTGAAATGAATCCCTCTCCTCCTCCAGGCTGAGGGAACAGAGAAGAGCCACACCTACAACTGGTTGCTGTGTCCTACTGGTCAGTAATGAATCAACGTTGAATGTTCACGGTGGTTGACGTGATCATCTTCATTCAGCTCCTCTTTGTGTCCACAGGAGAAGCTCTGACGGAGGAGGTGGAACTGCAACTTCCCCAGAATGTGGTGGATGGCTCTGCTAGGATTTCCCTCTCGGTTTTGGGTAAAATAAACCATTGTGTAGTGGTGGGAAGACGAACCTTCTCCAGTGACGATGCTGCTGTTTGCAGAAGAGAACAGTCTGTAACAGAAGTCCCTTGTTTCTCTGTAGGGGACATCCTGGGTCGGGCCCTCAACAACCTGGATGGACTGTTGCAGATGCCGTATGGGTGTGGGGAGCAGAATATGGCCCTGCTCTCCCCCAATATCTACATCCTGGAGTACCTGAGGAACACAGAGCAGCTCACGCCAGCCATCCTAGAAAAGGCCACCAAGTTCCTCACTAGTGGTAGGAGAGTCCCTTAAAATCTGTCTTGATTAGATGCCAAATCCACAAACCGGGCTGGATTTGTCCAATTAGAGGATTTCGTTTTCTCCACAGTGTACCCTGCTGTCATGTTAACAGCGGAGCTGCATGACAGATGATCTCAATGTCATAACATCACTGACCCAACACATGGTTTTCTACTGAAGTCATTTGATGGTAGAATATTGACACTGTCTCATAGCACCCTATTCCTTACATAGGGCAGGACTCTCCAACCTTGTTACTGTCCTGTATGTAGGTTTTCACTCCAACCCTAATCTCGCTCCCCTTCTAATAATTAGCTGGTTGAATGGGGGTTAATTACAACTTGGTTGGAGGGTAGCTCTCCGTGAACAGGGTTGGAGAGCCCTGAGATATAAGGAGCCGTTTGGGGCACAACTCTGGGAATAGAACAAGCGCTTGGTCACCGTTGATGATAAAAACCCACCGGCAGGTTACCAACGGCAGCTGAACTACAAGAATGCTGATGGTGCGTACAGCACGTTTGGACAAGGCTTGGGGAACACCTGGTGAGTACTTGGCTTGTTTTTCACCTACTGGTAGTTTCAATGACGTATTGACCAATCAAATGGCATCTCTGGCATGGAGACGCTGGATAGGACAGCTGACGTGTGTGATGTCATGACTTGGAGCTTGACGATACGATGTTAGGGCTTTTAAATGAATCCACTTCTTTCTTCAGGCTGACTGCTTTTGTCTTGAGATCCTTTGGCAAAGCCCAGTCTTTCATCTATGTTGACCCGGCAACGATGGAGCAATCCAAGACTTGGTTGGAACGTCAACAAGGCCAACGTGGCTGTTTCAGAACTTCAGGGAAGCTCTTGAACAACAGAATGAAGGTATTTATATTGCTAATAAACTGGTTGTCTGTTTCGTCAGACCGGCCGTAGTTTGATTTCAACAGGCTAGATACAGTTGGTGTCTTGACATTGTTTTCTAGGGTGGAGTGACGGATGAAGTCACACTGACGGCTTACATCACTGCTTCAATGCTGGAGCTCAACATGTCCGTGACGGTAAGTAGCTTCACTCCATGGAACCATTTCTCACACCGTCATTACAGGCAACTCATTCAGCCTCCTGTATGAAATCTGTCTCACATCAACTGTCATTTACAGCTTCTACGACGTAGTGAAGTCATTTCTCTGCCAGTAGCCTATGAAATAACAAAGAATGGGCTTAGATCTGTAAGGGAACACCCCCCCTGAAATGGACAAAAATGAATGGGAAGTCATTGGCACTGGACAAACCATATACACGGTGTCCAATACCACTCAATTCGGCGTCGTTTCGTTCAAAGTTGATTGCAAATGCCATATGGCAAATGCCAGGTGTAACACTTTGAAAATCCAACAGGTGGCGAGTGCGCTCCACTGTGGTTTTTCATATTGCAAATGCAACACAAGTCAACATCAAAAAGCAAAATTTTGAAAAAGTGAGAAATTCAAAAACCTAGCAACCCCTTAAAGTGCTTTCTGGACCGTTTTTCAAAATTCTTTTGATTTGTGTCAATTACACATGTATAAGAACTTCAACATACTTCAGCCATTGAATTTATTTTTTACTTGTGCATAAGGCATATGTTTTGTCCATTTGCAATGTGATTTCATAGGAAGTCAAAAGTAACTTTTTTGGGGGGCCAAATGCCATAAGAAATTTGACATGCTCAAAAATCCTGCAGAAATGCAAAATTGACCGGCCTGTTTAACACAGGATGGCCGGGCATTGATAGTGGTTCTTCATCGCTCGTTGTGTTGATTTCATTATGTCCATTGGTTTATGTTTTCTCACTTTTGCAAATTCACTGTGCATTTGCAATATGGTTCAATGGGCATTTACCATCACGGATTTGTCATGCTATAAAAATCCTGCAGGAATGCGAAATTGACTGGCCCAATGAACTCGGGATGGCTGGGCAGTGATTCTGGTACCTCACTGTTTAAACATATTGCAAATGGACAATAGTCACCAGCAAGTCACTGTCCATCAGTCAATTAGATATCATTCTGACACCAAACCCACTTTTTCCAACTCGTTTAGTAGCCAACTATCACATACTACAGAGCTGGCCCAAAATTCACAACGCCTTCTATTCAAACCATAATAAAAACGTAGTTGCGTTCCAGCTGCGGGTCCAGTTCTAATGTTATGTGTAGGCCTAGCTGAGGCAACCCCGAATCCCAAGTTTTGGCTCGATAAGTAATTTGGTGCCCGAGCAAGACCCTAATTGGTGCTGGAAATCCACTTTTTTCCATTCCTTGCTACGGGGTCCTTGAATGAGCTATCGGACAAAAACGTTGGTCCGTCTATATGGGCCGAGGCGGTCGCAATGCACCTAGTCTTGCGACTCTGGGACATTTCTAAATGTTGTCATTTTCGTGATGGTCAAAATGAATTGACGTCATTGCAGATGTACGAGGCTGTTTCTCGGTCCGAGAACCTTCTAGAGCCACGTAACTCACCACGCACTATCGACCTGAGGTCTAGAACAGATTTCGGAACTCTAGGTCTGACGGTTCTTTTTTAGCTCGAACAAAGGTAACTATTGCAGGCTGTCTCTACACACCCCAATGGGTCCCTCCTGCCAAGCTGTGTGATTTAGTTTTTCTTGGTAATTTTATGGGAATCATGACGGATTTACAGTTCATGGGGGTTGCCTAATCACACATATGAAGCTTTGAAAAGGTCTGACCATTTTAACCCTTCAAAACAGCCACTATGACACCATTTAAGGCACTTCCGGTTTACAGAATACTGAGTTTTTTTAAAAGTCTTTATGTTAAGAACTGAGTTATTTACGGAGGGTTTAGTGAGTGTTATTTCAGAAAATCACATATCTCGCAGAGCTCCGCAGCACACTTTAAAAAGATTCGTATGAACACCCTGCATCTGAATCTGTAACTGTTAAAAAAAAAAAAAAGAACATCACCAATTTGACATTGTACGATTTCTCTTAAATGGCGATAGATAAATGGCTGGTTCTTTTTTTTTATTGACACCAGAGGCTCCTTGACTTTGACGTGAAGCGGAAAAATTATTGCTCTATTTTCATTTTGGACCTTTTTTCCCAGTAAAATGGCCATAACTCAACCGTTGAGGCCTAGACGCCATCTTGTTCGGGGCCAACTGCCCATCATGCCAAACCTACGCTCACCAAGTTTTGGCTTCGAAATATTTTCAGTTTAGGAGAAGGCCACATCGTGATGTTTTGTACATTTGCAATATGATTGCTTATGCCCTCTTGTGGGATTTACCGGGACAGTGGAAAAATGACAAATTTTATAAAACGGAAACTGAATGTCTGAGTTCGTTTGACTTCCCGGTAGATCCGGCCCTGCCGCACGGCCCGACGCCGTCCGTGAATTTTACAAACGTTTTCGGACGTCTAGTAAGGGACCGTATATTTGCAATATGGACTCTCACTAACCACATGGCGATTGTCAATGTTCCCTTAAGGTATGTTACTACTGATATTAGGCTCTGTATGCTACTGTAAAGTGAGAAAGGAAATGTGCTGTAGTCTGGTCCCAGATCTGTTTGTGTTTATTTTTAGAGTGCCATGCCTCTTTAGCAGGGGACCTCTGCATGTACAGAAATTATACCCTTTACAAATGCAACGTAATAAAATGTACAAGGAAAAACAATCCCGTTCCTCAGCAAAAAGTGTTCCCTAATCAACAATTTGAACTGCCTGAGGCCCCAGAACAGCAAGTTGAATGGAACCCAGTCCAAACTGATCTGGGACCAGGCTGGCTTTTAATGTGCTGCTGTCATTCTGTGCTCTAGGATCATGTTGTGGACCACAGCTTGTCTTGCCTGAAGAACTCCACCAGTGATTTGTCCAACACCTACGCTACTGCTCTGCTGGCCTACACCTTCACCCTGGCAGGTGACATGGAGACACGGGCCCGGCTTCTGCAGCACCTCGACACCATCTCATTTCAAGAGGGTGAGCTATATCCTGGTAGCGCTGTCTTACCTTGATTGAGCATGCCTGGATAATGGAGTACTCCTAAAAGTGCAAACCCTCAGACCATCTGGCACTCCAGAGAGGCCCAATAAAATGATTAATTTTAAATTATTGTTAAGAAGAAAAAAAATACTCTTGCTCCTAAAAAATGTTTTGGACATGAATTGGGGAGGTCAGAACTTTGTATTGTGTAGTCTGTATTAGGATGAATAAGCTAGTCCTTATTCTGGTGTGTGCTCCTCAACCCTCAGGGGGTCTCCTGCACTGGTCCCAGTCCTCCTCGGAGACCTCACCCTCCCTGGAGGTGGAGATCAGCTCCTACGTTCTGCTGGCGTCCCTCAGTGCCTCTTCTCGGTCGACCTCTGACCTGGGCTACGCCTCCCGCATCGTCAGGTGGCTGGTGAGGCAGCAGAACGCTTACGGAGGCTTCTCTTCCACCCAGGTATACTTCCTAAACGCCAGTGGTCTGAAATGGTGCACTAGTACAAACATTGACTTGTATCAGACCACAGGGCATGTGTTCTTCATGTCCAACCTGGTGAGGCTCCCTTCCACTGCTAGAGCCTAGAAACCATCATCGTAATGGATGGAATTGGGATTTAGTCACTTTAGCAACTGTTCAATGTGAGAAATATTCAACCCTTTTAAAATGGTCTCTTTTCATTTTGAACTGATTGTCCTGTGGTGTGCATGTCTAGGACACGGTGGTGGCCCTCCAGGCCCTGGCTCTCTACTCCACCAGGGTGTTCAGTAGAGGAGGAGCCAGCACAGTGACGGTCAGGTCTCCCAGTGGGGACCGGTGCCTCTTCCATGTGAACCAAAACAACAAGCTTCTGTACCAGGAGAGGGCGCTGCAGGACACAGAAGGGAAGTACAGCGTTGAAGTGCAGGGCAGTGCTTGTGCCTCAGTGCAGGTCAGTGAAAACACATCTCTCCTCCAGTCCTGTGGCGCAAGATGCCCTTTAATACACAGTACAGGGAAGCTGTTTCTTCTGGCTCATAAAATGTTTGTATTCGGACAGGATGGTTTCCCTGACTTCCTCTTCTCTATCCCAGGTGGTGCTCCGCTACAACGTCCCTACTCCTACCAGAAGCACAACGCTCAGTATCCAGGTGACTCCAGAGGTGGACTGCAACAGGAAGTCTTTGAGACCCAGAGTCACGCTGAAGCTCCAGTCTCGGTCAGAATGAAGGACATATTTGTATGAATTCTAGTAAATGTGTGACCTGCAGAATGGGTTTGACCCAAATGAATTAGTTTTGTTATACCTGTGTATATTGACCTTCTAGTTGGTACCTCGGCTTGGATCAGTCAGAATGCTTATCTGGTCTTTATGGATAAAAAAATCAGCTGTCAATCATCTTTCTCAGATATCATGGAAAGGAGCTCACCACCAATATGATTATAGTGGATTTGAAAATGCTCTCTGGGTTTTCTCCAGATCCAGACTCTTTGGGGAGGGTGAGTTGTTGGGACCTTTATCCATGGAGGTCTTGCCTCGTCTGTGTCCCTTTGTTTAAGGATGACGGTTCTTTGTTCATGCGATATCAATGACTTGTCTTCACAGCTGCGGGGTTCAAGTCAAGTGGATCGTGTTGATATCAAAGATGACCATGTGTTAATGTACTTGACAGAGGTGAGGTGAAAACCATCTATCAGTCTGAAACCATTCACATGGCACTTCATATAATGGGCTTCATTTAAGCATAATATTTTTTGATGTACAGTAACTTCTGCTTTGATCATTTAATGACCCGTTTGTTTTTCTCCCAACAGCTGACATCACTTCCTTTCCACATCACCCTGGACATCATACAGGAGTTCCCAGTACAGAATCTAAAGCCAGCAGTGGTCAAGATCTATGACTACTACCAGCCAAGTAAGTTACTCTACTAACCCTCCCCAAAACGTTATTTTTACCCTCTTCTGAGGAACATTTGGTCAAGTTGTTTTCATTTACTGAGACGAAGCTGTCTTACGGTTACAGGTGACCAGGCTGAGACAGAATACGTCTTCCCTTGCAACTAGGGGTTCCAAGCTGGTGAGCTACTTGAAATCTGGAGTTATTGATGATGAATTGTGTACTATACATGATTTAGGGAGCCAGTCTTCCTTTAATCTAAATGTTGGTCAGTTTGCTAAAGGATTCATTAAATGTCTTTGCTCCTCGACAGATGGAAGAAGATGACATTGATGTCACACCTGCAACCCTTGAGACGTCTTTCAAGTGCTGAAGTAAAACTATTGATCTGGAAATAAAGTGTTTCATTAAAACCCTTTTCTGGAGCCTGTTGTCTCTGAGCAGTGAGGTGAATATTGAGGCAGTGGTGTTCATCCTGGGGTACATTAAGCAATGTGATTGGGTCCAGTAAACAGAGCAGCTCTCTGGAGGTGTAGTTTCCATCTGTGCTGTTAATCAGGGTCGCCAACTGTACAAAAGTGTTCACAACTTTGGCTTCTCATCTCTTTTGTTCCTCAGTCTGTGACATGGACCCCTGTAGTTATGAAGGCCTGGTTCTTTTAGTTCTCATCAGGGAATGGGTCAGGACATATTACCACTAAATGACATTAACGTCTTACTGTGATCTCATGATGAATGGTGTGGGCAGGGCAAGATGTGGTGGTAAACACCTCACAAATCAATGAGATTAACTGAACAATTGACGACCCAACAGATACTATAGAGCCCTACTGACAACGACTCCCTAAATTCTATGAAAGAAACGTATGCAAACATGCTGTGAAAACAACAGTAGTTGAAAAGCAGTGTTTATGGCCTGACAATGGGAAAGAAAAGACCTGTTCTGGGTTGTCTCCTGTACCTGCGGAGCTGTCAAACTAAAACCATCACTGTACTTACCATGACAATACCAGATGTTTTGGTTCAGAGAAGATTGAAACGAGCCCTCTTGATTGGACAGTACGCAACAATAGATCTGACAGTCAGTTGGCTCCAGTAATGCAGTGGTCACCAAACCACCCTGTAGTCTCCTGGGGGAACTCCATCACTTGTGGCACTGAGCTTTACTCACATTGTTAATTCCAAATGGACCTCTGACCCCTACACATCTTAGTCACTCTGGTATATCTGCAAGGATTATGTCAGTGGTATTGTAGGTAGCCTAGTGGTTAGGGTGTTGGGCCAGTAACTGAAAGGTTGCTAGATAGAATCCCTGAGCTGATCTGTCGTTCTGCCCTTGAACAAGGCAGTTAACCCACTGTTCCTAGGCTGTAAATAAGAATTTGTTCTTAACTGACTTGCCTAGTTAAAGGGTACATTAATTGTCAGGTCGCTATGTTTTGAGAACAAAACATTAAGGGCCGACTGTCTTAGACAAACAAATGTGTTTGAGATCATTTGAAAAATAATTTTATTGAACATTTATTAGTTGAAGTAAAAATCCAAATGTAAGGATTTGAAGGTCATTAGATTTGGGGTGTTGTGAGAATTTCTATCAAAATAAATAGTGCACAGAAATTCGGTCAAATCTCCCCGCTAAAGAAATTAATACCACTGGGCTAGAAGGAGTTACCACCCTATCTCTAGTACCGCTCATTTCACATCAGTCAGGGGAAGTGACAAGAGCAAACTTTGGGAGGAAGGAGAGAATTGGGACGCGGTCCTGACATTTCTGAAGGGATGCTACCCTCTTCTGTCGTATCATGTAGAGAAGGTTTTGGCTTTCGACTTCCTCTTTCTGGGCAGCAGAGGGGAGAGGGTGGTAGCCAGAGGTTCCTCTTTGACCGGTGTGGCTGAAGGGGGTGGTAACCCCAAACCAAGCGAACCAGGCTCCAGCTTGACCCTGGAGGTCTTGGGGGAGTGTGGTGAGCGAGGTGACCCAACTTTAGGCCTCTTGGCTGGGGAGGCTTGGTGGGCGGAGGGGCAGCTGTGGTGGTTCAGACACACGGAGCAGAGAGGATTGACAGCTAGACACACCTGTTGACCAAACCCCACCAGCAACCAGTTGATCTCACTCCATAGATCCCTGTGTCGGGGAAGAGAGAGGAAGATCACCATCCCCGTCTTCATCAAAATCATGTCGGACAGAAATCACAAGGCAAAATGTTTCTCTTTCCTGCTGTAAGGGATCTGATTGGTCAGTGACTGGTTAACGAGTGACCTGATGGGTCAGAGGTAGAGGAAGTGGTGGTTACCAAGGTGACACCAGTCTTCCAGGGCCTTGGGTGACTCCTCTGGGTTCTTGGTCCCACCTCTCGTCCGTCCCAGCCGGTTGGAGATACGATGGACGTGTGTCCAGCCACACACACAAAACAAAAAGTAGAATGAAACTATCCCATGAGAAGACGCCCACTATATAATCCAATAGAACTACCACTCTGCACCTGATCAGATCACATGCAGACTAGAATATGGCATTCGTAGTCCTATATGAGCCACACCTACCTATGCCAGAGACCTGGTGCCAGGTGATGTCCATGGCCAGGTGAGCCATCTTGGGTCCTACTCCAGGTAGTCGTACCAGGCCCTCCACTGTGTTAGGGATGTCCCCTCTAAACTTCCTCTGGAGCATCACTGAGGTCTGCTTCAGGTACTTCACCTTGGTCTGGAGGAGGGGGGGGGGGGGGGGGTAGGAGAGAAGACATGTCAAGGTTTTATTCATAAGTATTCACACCCCTTGACTTTTTCCACATGGTACAGCTTGAATGTAAAATGGATTACACTGAGATTTGTTTGGTCACCTACCCACAATACCCCATAATGTTAAAGTGGAATTGTTTTTTATTTGTCTTTTTTTACAAATAAAAAGCTGAAATGTCTTGTCAATAAGTATTCAACCTCTTTGTTATGGCAAGCCTAAATAAATGTGCTGAACAAGTCACGTATGTTGCATGTACTCACTGTGTGCAGTAACGACTACCTCATCATCATCATGTGCAGTAACGACTACCTCATCTCTGTACCTCACACATAGAATTATCTGTAAGGACCCTCAGTCGAGCAGTGAATTTCAAACAGATTCAACCACAAAAACTAGGAAGGTTTTCCAATGTCTCAAAGTAGAGCAGATGAGTTGGTAGATGGGTAAAAATAAAAAGCAGATATTGAATATCTCTTTCAACATGAAGTTATTAATTACACTTTGGATGGTGTGTCGATACACCCAGTCACTACAAAGATACAGGCGTCCTTCCCAACTCAGTTGCCAGAGAGGAAGGAAACTGCTCGGGGATTTTACCATGAGGCCAATGGTGACTTTAAAACAGTTACAGAGTTTAATGGCTGTGATAGGAGGGGATTCAATTATCTGTCCTGCGTTACCCCGGTGGAAGGAGTGTCTGGGATGCCTCTGGAGCATGAGCCAGGTGCCCCTTTCAAAGCCAGCTCAAAACAAAGTGATGTAGGTCAAATCTATTTTTTTTTGTCACACATTTTATTTGTCACATGCGCGAATACAAGTGTAGACTTTACCGTGAAATGCTGACTTACAAGCCCTTAACCAACAGTGCAGTTCAAGAAGAAGAAAATATTGACCAAGTAGACTAAAATAAAAAGTAACACAATAAGAATAACAATAACGAGGCTATATACAAGGGGCACCGGTACCGAGTCCACAGGCTAGTTGAGGTAATCAACATGCTGCCTTGTTGACAATATGATCGAGCATTTGAAATGGCCGTTCAGTCTAATCGAACTCCCTGAATATCCAGCAGGTGCGAGCGCTTAGTAATTAGAAGGGAAAAAAGTCCGGAACTAAGGATATTTATAGGGACATGACCGACGGGGGTTGTTTACTTTCGACCGAGTCCACAAACAACCCGCTGCGGTGAGTATGCCTAGTGCACAGGTGCTATAGCGACTTGTGTTGCAATCATATACCCAAAACAATAGTTTTTTGAAATGTTACTTGCATCTGGTCTTTTACAGGCTATACCAAATGCAATCCAAAAGGGTTTAGCAACATAATACTTTCTCCTAGTGCACGCTAGACACACTTTTACAATCTGTGTTTGGCGCCCAGTTTCTAGCCCGATATATTGTAACTCGGTCTAGAAGAAACACTAACCTACATGCAACTGAGCCTTTTTACCGACCTGTCTGCAGCCTGGTCTCATGGACTATACGTAACATAGTAAAAGTATTTCTGCCAGGCTGAAATCTGTATGAAATGTTAAGTTTGGTATTTTTACAGAAGACTGACAGCTACTTCAGGCAATAACCAAAAGGGTGGAGGGGTGGGTGTAGTAAAACTGACGTATAGCATTTTGGGTAATAAGCAACTTCATCTACTTTGGAACTACTTAGCTAAAAGGGTTAAGGTTAGCCAACATGCTAACCACCTTTACTCCTAATGTTTAGCCTGGATAATGTTAGCTACCTAGTTCATGTTGGCCACAACAAATTGGAATTTGTAAGATGTCTGTTTTTAACATCATATGAAATGGATGGACATCCACGACTGTAATACATATAAAATGTAATATCATACTTGGTTTTCGGTTTTGCGTACAAAATGATAGGAAATGGTCTGAGACCAGGTTGGTGCCTGTTTGGGGAAGCTTCTCCCTGTCTGGTGGTATGTCAGTGGGTAGATGCTTCTGATATGGAGTGCATGGTTTGCAGTGCCCAGGAAAGAATTTTAAATTCAATTTTGGTCTCACCTGCTTCTCTGTAGACTTGTATTTTATTAGCCAACCCTTAACCTATATCTCCTAACCTGCTGTGGAAGCTCTAACCTTTTATAGGTGAAGTCAATTGACAATCTGGATCCCATCTAGACACAACCTGTCTACAGTGCAGTAGGAATACTGGGTCATAACAGACTTGGTGGTTTATTTTTCTCCTTTAGTCATGGTTCTTCCTGGGCTTCAGGTTTGGAGATGGATCCTCTTTGCCTGCATTCACTGGCTTTGTGTCTGTCAAGAGACTCCAAGACCGTAAGTCCATCTGCAGTTAGAATTTAGTGATCAGACTTGCTTCTCTCGTCTCTGTTTAACGTTCTCTTGTCGGAGCAATTTTTCATCTCCCCTTTCTGCAGATCTTTATCCCCCTGTATATTTCACCTGGCTTTGGGTTTAGAGATGTACTGATGTTCCTGTTGCCGGGTGTGTTCTCTGTAGGGTTTACATGGTAGCCGTTCCTGCAGTGATCCAGGCAGGCTCAGAGGCCAAGCTTTGTGCCAGCCTTCTGCAGCCCAACGAGACCCTGGTCATGACTATATCTCTGATGGCCGACGGGCAGAACGAGAGACTTCTCTACCAGAGTTCTGACCAAGAGTTTCACCGCTGTGTCCAGTTTCAGGTCAGCCCAGCACTGGTGGACTTCCAGAACCATTCCATTAAGAGTGGACTGTACTGCTCAGCTTTGATGCATCGCTTAGGTTCTTTGTGCAATGCCAGCTTATTTTATGGTTAATGTCAGTGGTGACCTACCAGAACTTTTCTGTGATTCGGGCTCCAATTTGTACCAGGTTTTGATTGAATGCTAGTATATACTATTGAGACCATTTATATATGTAACTTACAGCAGGCTGAATGCATAATGGGATCCCTGCAGGAGTTAAACGCTCTACCTTGAAGTTGCTAGTGGCTCTTACCAACTGGGCCACACGGCACCACATTTGAATGTCCTATGTTATCGGTCCGTTTACCGACGTTGCCCTGTTTCCGGCCCTGACAGGCCCCTCGTGTGAAGAGCGACAAAGTGCTGAACTTTAAGGTGGAGGTTCGAGGGGAGACTTTTCTATCAACAGAGGAGAGAATGGTCATGATCAAACCCTACAGCCCCATGACGTTCATCCAAACGGACAAACCAATCTACAACCCAGGACAAACGGGTAATGTTAGAGCCAGTACACCTTTAGTCTGGTTGCTAAGAAACGGGCCAATGTTCTGTAATGGTTTACTCCGGGGCGTTGACCTTTTTGGGCCCCTGACCCCATTTTGACATCAACAGTTATCCACGACCCCACCATGCTCCCTTTGTTTATTTGAGGCTATAACAGTTTTACAATGAAGTCCTGTCAGACTGACATCTGAAGGAAGTATTGTTAGAAATGCATCAGGCAATAATTGTGTAGAAAAGAACACCATCATTGCTGGCAATGCTCTTCCCCAGTCTGGTCCCGTCCACTCTGTTCTAACGTCATGCGTGGCTTATGAGGATTGTGGAGGGAAACAGTAGACATCTGAAGAGCCTCGTGGTGCAGATGCAGTAAATCCCCCTGGGTTCACTCAGGATATGTACACTGGAATCAGGCTGGAAATCCTCAACCAGTATTTCTGGGAATCCTTGGAATTTAGAAAGTTGCCTGAAATTCTGCTTCTAATATTCTCATTGGGTTTGTCTTGTCGTTGGCTGTTTACAGTGCTTTTTAGAGTCGTCACCTTGGATACCCATTTTAGCCCCGTCAATCAGCTGGTGAGTTGAAAATATATGATTGACAATAGTATTTTAGTTCAGTCTCTACTATTTCAATCCAAGATGCAGAAGTGTCACAATACTGTGATGGACATAGCAGTCTGGTATTATGTACAGCAATCAACCAGCCAGATCATGAGGCTTCCATTCATATAGGTCAGATTGGAATGTATGGGGTCATCTTTTCCTGAGATTGAATGGCAAATGATACATGTGATGTTTACATTAAGTGACCAAGCCAATCACCTGTCTAGTAGCTGTAGACAGCTATGCTCTGATGTTTACGTTAAGTGACCAAGCCAATCACCTGTCTAGTAGCTGTAGACAGCTATGCTCTGTTTACGTTAAGTGACCAAGCCAATCACCTGTCTAGTAGCTGTAGACAGCTATGCTCTGATGTTTACGTTAAGTGACCAAGCCAATCACCTGTCTAGTAGCTGTAGACAGCGATGCTCTGTTTTGGTATTGGAGTTCTTAATGAAACATGACCCCATCTCTTGTCTTTGCCCTTCACAGTACAACATTGTGGAACTTGAGGTAAGATCCTTGTTGGTGTAACTTTATGTTGACTGTCAGTGTAAAGACTGCAGCATTATGACTCCCCCTGCTAGCTAGGTCCTCATATCCACCTACTGTACAAGTTAGCTAAATACTTCCAATCAGCGTTGTGTGTAATCTGGGCCCTCTTCAGTAGATGAATGTTGCAGATAGAACTGACTCCTTGTCCTGTATACTGTTGTGAACTCTCCACAACGTTGTGTCCTGCTGAACATGCCCCTTCCTATGAACCAACAGGACGTTAATCACAACCGGATTGGACAGTGGGTCAACACTACATCCAGTGGCAACATTCTGCAGCTTTCTCACCCCCTGAACTCTGAAGCCCCTGTAGGATCCTATACCATTGTAGTGTGGATTGGTGGAGAGAAAATCTACCACAACTTCAAGGTAGAACAGTATGGTAGGTTGAGTTTCTCTTTCATGCTCTGTAATGTTGCATCACAATCCCGGAACGTTCTGGAGTTCACTGCTGTTCTTTTTATCTGTAGTTTTGCCCAAGTTTGAGATCAAAATGAACCTCACTGACAAGATCAGCGTTGTTCAAGAGGAGTATGAAGTGAAAGTGTGTGCAGAGTGAGTAAACACTATTGGTGATTTGCAATGTACTGTAGTTACAAGGTGATGTGGAACTCCACTACATGTCATTAATTATCTCATTACGCGAAGGCAGACCTGGGTTCAACTGCTATTAGAAGTGTTACGTTTACTTTCACATTTCAAATGAAGGATTTGAAAATACAAGTAAATAACATTGTATTGGTCACAACACGTGTTTGGTTCATGTTGAGGGTGCAGCGATATAGATGATCAATGCCAGAGGTATAGAATACAGTATAAACATATGAGATGAGTAATGCAAGGTATGTAAGCATTATTAGTGACTAGTATTCCAATGATGTCAAGTCTGTAGGCAGCAGCCTCTGCTAGTACTGTAGCTTAATTTGATAATACACTTGGAAATTGTTATGCATTTGAGGATACTCAAATACACTTATTTAAATATGCATGTGGTCTGCATTAATGACCCATGCTAATTGAAGACCTATAGTGCTACTGCTCAAGTCTTAAACTGCTGCTAGGATCCCTGAGATTTGTTAGTGGCATTTACGTGACCAGCTGGTTCTTCGGTCATAAAGCATCTCAGATTAGGATGGCTGTTCTAGGATCAGGTCCCAGCCTTGACATGTGACCTCGTTCATTATGATCTATAGTTAAAACTGATCCTGTTCTGAGGCTCTATGAATACAGGTCCAGATTCATTGACCGTGTTCAACGCCTGACTTCAAGCCTTTAGGTCTTATGTTTTTAATATGGTAACTGGATGCAGGAAGTTGACACTTGTCTTGTTGTGAATTGAAATCAGATACACGTATGGGCAGCCTGTACCTGGTAAAGCAGGGGTGAAGTTGTGCCGACCTTTGGTGGACAATGCGGTGATACCAATAACAGTTGATGAGCGAAATCCACAAGGAGTTCCTGATTACACACCTCCATGCCACAAAGAGTCAATAGAGGTCTGTCTGCTTTCCTAAAACGAGTAGTGCTGTTTTTACCAACCTATGACATTTTGAATGGGATTTAAATGTGTTTTTGTGGTTCTGCCTGCTTTTCCTAGATGGACCATACTGGCTGTGCTTCTTATGTCTTCAACATGGCACTTTTCACAAAGAATGCAGGAGAGAAATTGCTGGGAGACGTGTTTAGTTTCCATGCAGAAGTACAGGAGGAGGGGACAGGCAAGTCCTCATCACAATCATTATGAGATGCGTCATGTTGACTCAATACAAAACCCTTCATTTCACTTCAGCTGATGGCGACGTAACTATTGGCTGTTTCATTAGATCAGGTTCCCTAACTGTCCTGGGGTTCCCCCTGGGTTCATGTTTTGGTTTTTGCCCGAGCGCTACACAGCTGACTGGAATAACCATCTCATAATGTAGTTGTGATTAGAATCCGCTGTAGTGCCAGGGCAAGAAACTACACGGTGCACCCGGGGGGGGTCCCAGAACTGAGTTTGGGTTACTCTGCGTTGGTAAGAGCTTTTTGACCGTTGGTGCTGCAGCAGGGTTTTATATAATGCTGTTTTAATGTTCTGTGGAAGCTGCACTGCAATTCACTTTCTGCTTTGTGAAATAAAACCATATTTGTTTTAATTTGACAGGTATTACACTGTCAGAGGAGAGAAATGTAGAGCTCTCCTATGTGATTGGAGAATTCACATTTGTTGACACGCCCCAAATCTATGAGCATGGATCAATTATCGAAGGCAAGGTCAGTCCAACTGGTGTTCCTGTTGCATTGTGGATGCTTGGTTTGTCCTGCTTCCTGAACTACCAGTATGTGGTGTCACTTCATTCATACAACCCCCCCCCCCCCCCCCCCCTTTTCTTCAGATAAATGCTGTTCGATATAACAACACACCCATCTCTGACATGTTAGTCTACCTGTTCGAGGAGAAAGGCTGGTCCTCATATCTACGACTACAGAACCTAACCACGGACAGTCGTGGTATTGCCAGGTTCTCCGTCAACACAACCAGTCTGCCCAAAGAGAATATTAACCTCGTAGTGAGTATGATTCCTTCTAGGTTTGAGAGACTTTATAATCGATGCCAGTCTCTGGGCCTATACAATATCTACATCTTAAATAGAACTATAATAAAGTTTAATTAGTTAATCTGATTAATAATGTTAATTCATAAGGAAGGGATTGGGTTTTTAAGCAAGCAAAAAGGGTCGTTAACCTGTGGTTGAACCGACTCAACTTAGCTCTGGGATGTTTAGATAAGGTAGAGTTCTCCATTATCTGGAACTGTCTTCTAAATAGTGATGGATGAAGGTGAAGATTCCAGAAGTGAATCTGGATAAGTGTGTCTGGAGTGAGCGAGCTAGTGGGTTGGAATCAACTGTTGAACCTGTTCTGTCCTGGTCATAGGAGGAAAGACATTTTATAACCTATGACGTCATATTTTGTATATAAACTGTTGGGGGTTTCATGGCAGCGAGCTCTGAGAATAAATACTGTCATCTAATTTTGATAAGACTGGTCCCTGTCTATTTTATACAAATAACAATCTTACAAATTCTTAAACAGAGTGCATTTAATTAATGAACACACATAGGAATTATGACATTCCTGTGACGGGGGAACCAAAACGTGCACCGCTTGGGGTCCCCAGGACAGTTGGGGAAACGATGCCCAGAGGTCATGACCCTAACAGGCTAGGTGGAAGTAAGGTGGATCTGTTACCATATTGCTTCCTGTCATCCTCTCAGATCCCCGTTGTATATAGGAGGGGCTCTAGGGGTTGATTTAGGATTGGGCCTTTAGTTAGACTCTTCCTTTTGTTCCTTTCCAGGTGAGCGACACCCCACAAGTGGAGTACCCAGGATACAGGGTCCCCTATTTCAACAGAGGGCAACACCTACTCTCGCTGATCCAGCCCGCTGCCCCTGACATTAAACCGTCCAGCTCCCTGGCTATTCAGAAGGTGGAGAAACCACTGGCGTGTGGGCAGGCGGTGTCCATCACCATCCGCTATGCCATCGTAGGGGAGACTGTCCCAAAGGGCTCTGTGGCTGTCCTCTACCTGGTGAGTAGAACCAGGAACAACCTGCAAACCCATGGTGCCTCAAACAGCACCATATTTCCTATTTGCACTCCTTTTGACCAGGATCATGTCAGGCCCGAGCCACACTTTCAAAGGAAGGATGTTCCTAAACTACACCAATACTCCTAATCAACCACTGTAACCCAACCTTGCTCATGTTACAAATTGGAATTCGTAATATATAAATAATACATTTAGCGAAGTCATAACCGATATAAAATGGATGATGGGCATCCACAAATGAATAGGTGCTAACGTATCCTACTAATGGGAGTCGTGGATTTGTTAACCGTGTTACGTCTACCCCATGAGTCCAGGTTGCAACGTCTCCACTCTGTTGCTGAGAACTGTTTCCTTTCCCTCCAGGCCTTGTCCAGAGGGGTCATAGTTCAGCATGGACACATCAATGTTACTGTGCAGCAGGACAGTCCTGGTGAGTGAGTTTCATGAAGTGATTCTGAACGTTCTGGAAGGTGCTTAATGAGTGACCTGCTCTTTGCGTTGCAGTAGCCGAGGGTGACGTCACCTTGACGTTGGCAGTGGTCCCAGAGATGGCGCCGGTGGTTCAGCTCCTGGTGTACAGTATGCTACCCAGTGAGACTGTCATCGCCCACAGCATGAACTTCCCCACTGAGAAATGCTTCAGGAACAAGGTGTGTGTGTGTGTGTGTGGAGGAGTCTGGCATATCCCCAGTGACTGTACATCACAAACATTGTTGTCATTTTATGAAAGGTGTCCAGTATTTCCATACCTGGAGTAATGGTATCTGTGTCTGCCAGGTGTTGGTGGAGTTCTCACCCTCCAACGCTGTCCCAGGGGAGGAGAACACCCTGCATCTCTCGGCCCGGCCCGGTTCCCTCTGTGGGCTCAGTGCTGTTGACCAGAGTGTTGGCATCATGGAGCCAGGGAAGAGGCTGGATGCTGACAAGGTAACACAGCTCACTGAAGTGAACAACAGTGGTACCACCATACCTACTGTTTTGGTGGTGCTGGGAATACAACCAGTGACCACAGCAGACATGGAGTGGATCTGTTCACTGTTGGGAGCTTTTATCAAATGTGATGGGACTCATTCTCTGGCTTGAGGCCCACTTTCTATTGACTCTCAGTAACTGGAAAGCACCTCCTTGTTGATGGGACAACTTTCTAAACGTTTAGCAATGGACAACAAAATGGAGTGTTTCCCCAAGTAGTCGTTTCAGTCTGTTCTGTTTGGTCCCCAATGAACAAGGTCATTTCACACCTCCCTGTTGTCCCATTCCAGATATTTGATTTGCTACCGGTCAAGGAGACGACCTATGTTCCCTACGAGCTTGAAGATCCAGTAGCATGTTTACGCGTTAGACCAAGGAGATCCATAATACCACACCCATATGGACCGTCTGAGCAGACAAATGATCCTTATGCAGCTTTTCAGGTAAATATTTCTGCCCTGTTTTCTCAACTTGAAGCCTCTTCTTTCTGGGAAGAATCAGTCACCATACTGTTACAATGTGTTAAACTTAATAGAATGACAAACTGACTTTTATTACTAAATTGGTTCTGCTTTTTCTAGACACTGGGATTGAAGCTAGCGACTAACCTGGATATAAGAGTACCTTCCTGCCTCAGTTACCAGGGGAACCAGTACTATCGCTCCTATGGTGAGATGTCCTTACCAACCCTTATTCTCATTGCCAAGTCTAATGAATCTTGGGTTATGGATGACCATTTGCTAGAATAACAAAGCCTGGTTAAACTGGTCTAAACACTGCATGCACTCACTGAGCCCAGCAGCATTCAGTCTATGTTTTGTGTTGGTAGTAGCTTACAGCCTAATGGCTAGGCCTGGATCAGCGGGTCCTAGACTTGAAATGGCTGTGGCTGGTGGACTTGCCGCTCCACCTCCGCCACCCATACAGACGGTCCGTACATTCTTCCCTGAGACATGGATTTGGGACCTTGTGGAAGTTGGGTAAGTGCTCTGCAGAGTGAGGCCGACCTCTTGTGAAAGCCCTCTTAGCTCTTGCCTCGTATCCAAACAGTAGTGGTGTAGATTAGGAACCTGAACCTCTGTAAACTGTAGGTCAGCTTCCTCTTAGGAAATACCCTTTGACCTCAATGGGTGTCCCTGGTTAGATAAAGCTTAAATGCATTTGTAACAACAAACTGTGTTGAAATTAGTCTTTCTCTATTAGACACGTGGTGGCTTTCTGTTTGAACTCTGACCTCTGTATTCCAGGGAGTCTGGATCTTTAGATGTCCCCCTGACAGTCCCAGACACCATCACCACCTGGGAGACTGAGGTCTTCTGCCTGGCCCCCAGTGGCTTTGGTCTGGCTCCTCTGGTGGAGCTCACGGTCTTCCAGCCCTTCTTCCTGGAGCTCACCCTGCCCTACTCAGTCATCCGGGGAGAGCACTTTGAGCTGAAGGCCACTGTGTTTAACTACCTCTCCAAGTGCATCATGGTACGACGCTGCACCAGGATGGTTTCTTGAGTTGTATTGTTTGTGTCGTACCACGTTATCTTACCCCGTGCTCCTCTTTGGCAGGTTTCTGTGACTCCAGCTCTTTCCTCAGACTACACTCTCACACCCTTGCGTGATGTCCAGGACTCCTCGTGCTTGTGTGCCAATGGACGAAAGACCTTCAGTTGGACTATGGCCCCCTCTGTCCTGGGTTAGTCTTCATCTGTTCAAACGGCAGAATGGATGTCAACCTGAGTTGTGTACTGGCACCGTATTGGCTGTTGTGTACTGTCACCGTATTGGCTGTTGTGTACTGTCACCGTATTGGCTGTTGTGTAACCTGCGCTGTACTGTGTGTAGGGGCTTTGAACGTGTCTGTTAGTGCGGAGGCTGTCCGGTCCCAGACTGCGTGTGACAACGGGGTTGTGAACGTACCGGAGAGAGGACGCGTTGACACAGTCACACGGAGCCTGCTGGTGAAGGTATGTAGTCTACCGCTGTGGGAGAACTAACGTTAGGTAGCACAGATACTGTCTAGTGGAACTGCCTCTGAAATGAATCCCTCTCCTCCTCCAGGCTGAGGGAACAGAGAAGAGCCACACCTACAACTGGTTGCTGTGTCCTACTGGTCAGTAATGAATCCACGTTGAATGTTCACGGTGGTTGACGTGATCATCTTCATTCAGCTCCTCTTTGTGTCCACAGGAGAAGCTCTGACGGAGGAGGTGGAACTGCAACTTCCCCAGAATGTGGTGGATGGCTCTGCTAGGATTTCCCTCTCGGTTCTGGGTAAAATAAACCATTGTGTAGTGGTGGGAAGACTAACCTTCTCCAGTGACGATGCTGCTGTTTGCTGAAGAGGACAGTCTGTAACAGAAGTCCCTTGTTTCTCTGTAGGGGACATCCTGGGTCGGGCCCTCAACAACCTGGATGGACTGTTGCAGATGCCGTATGGGTGTGGGGAGCAGAATATGGCCCTGCTCTCCCCCAATATCTACATCCTGGAGTACCTGAGGAACACAGAGCAGCTCACGCCAGCCATCCTAGAAAAGGCTACCAAGTTCCTCACTAGTGGTAGGAGAGTCCCTTCAAATCTGTCTTGATTAGATGCCAAATCCACAAACCGGGCTGGATTTGTCCAATTAGAGGATTTCGTTTTCTATTTTAAAGTGTTTCTCCACGGTGTACCCTGCTGTCATGGTAAAGGCAGAGCTGCATAACAGATGATATCAATGGCTTAACAAAACAAAACTGACCCAACACATGGGTTTCTACTGAAGTCATTTGATGGTAGAATATTGACACTGTCTCATAGCACCCTATTCCTTACATAGGGCAGGACTCTCCAACCTTGTTACTGTCCTGTAATGTAGGTTTTCACTCCAACCCTAATCTCGCTCCCCTTCTAATAATTAGCTGGTTGAATGGGGTTAATTACAACTTGGTTGGAGGGTAGCTCTCCGTGAACAGGGTTGGAGAGCCCTGAGATATAAGGAGCCGTTTGGGGCACAACTCTGGGAATAGAACAAGCGCTTGGTCACCGTTGATGATAAAAACCCACCGGCAGGTTACCAACGGCAGCTGAACTACAAGAATGCTGATGGTGCGTACAGCACGTTTGGACAAGGCTTGGGGAACACCTGGTGAGTACTTGGCTTGTTTTTCACCTACTGGTAGTTTCAATGACGTATTGACCAATCAAATGGCATCTCTGGCATGGAGACGATGGATAGGACAGCTGATGTGTGTGTGTGTGTGTGTGTGACGTCATGACTTGGAGCTTGACGATATGATGTCAGGGCTTTTAAATGAATCCACGTCTTTCTTCAGGCTGACTGCTTTTGTCTTGAGATCCTTTGGCAAAGCCCAGTCTTTCATCTATGTTGACCCGGCAACGATGGAGCAATCCAAGACTTGGTTGGAACGTCAACAAGGCCAACGTGGCTGTTTCAGAACTTTAGGGAAGCTCTTGAACAACAGAATTAAGGTATTTATATTGCTAATAAACTGGTTGTCTGTTTCGTCAGACCGGCCGTAGTTTGATTTCAACAGGCTAGATACAGTTGGTGTCTTGACATTGTTTTCTAGGGTGGAGTGACGGATGAAGTCACACTGACGGCTTACATCACTGCTTCAATGCTGGAGCTCAACATGTCCGTGACGGTAAGTAGCTTCACTCCATGGAACCATTTCTCACACCGTCATTACAGGCAACTCATTCAGCCTCCTGTATGAAATCTGTCTCACATCAACTGTCATTTACAGCTTCTACGACGTAGTGAAGTCATTTCTCTGCCAGTAGCCTATGAAATAACAAAGAATGGGCTTAGATCTGTAAGGGAACACCCCCCTGAAATGGACAAAAATGAATGGGAAGTCATTGGCACTGGACAAACCATATACACGGTGTCCAATACCACTCAATTCGGCGTCGTTTCGTTCAAAGTTGATTGCAAATGCCATATGCCAGGTGTAACACTTTGAAAATCCAACAGGTGGCGAGTGCGCTCCACTGTGGTTTTTCATATTGCAAATGCAACACAAGTCAACATCAAAAAGCAAAATTTTGAAAAAGTGAGAAATTCAAAAACCTAGCAACCCCTTAAAGTGCTTTCTGGACCGTTTTTCGAAATTCTTTTGATTTGTGTCAATTACACATGTATAAGAACTTCAACATACTTCAGCCATTTAATTTATTTTTTACTTGTGCATAAGGCATATGTTTTGTCCATTTGCAATGTGATTTCATAGGAAGTCAAAAGTAACTTTTTTGGGGGGCCAAATGCCATAAGAAATTTGACATGCTCAAAAATCCTGCAGAAATGCAAAATTGACCGGCCTGTTTAACACAGGATGGCCGGGCATTGATAGTGGTTCTTCATCGCTCGTTGTGTTGATTTCATTATGGCCATTGGTTTATGTTTTCTCACTTTTGCAAATTCACTGTGCATTTGCAATATGGTTCAATGGGCATTTACCATCACGAATTTGTCATGCTATAAAAATCCTGCAGGAATGCGAAATTGACTGGCCCAATGAACTCGGGATGGCTGGGCAGTGATTCTGGTACCTCACTGTTTAAACATATTGCAAATGGACAATAGTCACCAGCAAGTCACTGTCCATCAGTCAATTAGATATCATTCTGACACCAAACCCACTTTTTCCAACTCGTTTAGTAGCCAACTATCACATACTACAGAGCTGGCCCAAAATTCACAACGCCTTCTATTCAAACCATAATAAAAACGTAGTTGCGTTCCAGCTGCGGGTCCAGTTCTAATGTTATGTGTAGGCCTAGCTGAGGCAACCCCGAATCCCAAGTTTTGGCTCGATAGGTAATTTGGTGCCCGAGCAAGACCCTAATTGGTGCTGGAAATCCACTTTTTTCCATTCCTTGCTACGGGGTCCTTGAATGAGCTATCGGACAAAAACGTTGGTCCGTCTATATGGGCCGAGGCGGTCGCAATGCACCTAGTCTTGCGACTCTGGGACATTTCTAAATGTTGTCATTTTCGTGATGGTCAAAATGAATTGACGTCATTGCAGATGTACGAGGCTGTTTCTCGGTCCGAGAACCTTCTAGAGCCACGCAACTCACCACGCACTATCGACCTGAGGTCTAGAACAGATTTCGGAACTCTAGGTCTGACGGTTCTTTTTTAGCTCGAACAAAGGTTAACTATTGCAGGCTGTCTCTACGCACCCCAATGGGTCCCTCCTGCCAAGCTGTGTGATTTAGTTTTTCTTGGAAATTTTATGGGAATCATGACGGATTTACAGTTCATGGGGGTTGCCTAATCACACATATGAAGCTTTGAAAAGGTCTGACCATTTTAACCCTTCAAAACAGCCACTATGACACCATTTAAGGCACTTCCGGTTTACAGAATCCTGAGTTTTTTTTAGTCTTTATGTTAAGAACTGAGTTATTTACGGAGGGTTTAGTGAGTGTTATTTCAGAAAATCACAAATCTCGCAGAGCTCCGCAGCACACTTTAAAAAGATTCGTATGAACACCCTGCATCTGAATCTGTAACTGTTAAAAAAAAAAAAAAGAACATCACCAATTTGACATTGTACGATTTCTCTTAAATGACGATAGATAAATGGCTGGTTCTTTTTTTTTATTGACACCAGAGGCTCCTTGACTTTGACGTGAAGCGGAAAAATGATTGCTCTATTTTCATTTTGGACCTTTTTTCCCAGAAAAATGGCCATAACTCAACCGTTGAGGCCTAGACGCCATCTTGTTCGGGGCCAACTGCCCATCATGCCAAACCTACGCTCACCAAGTTTTGGCTTCGAAATATTTTCAGTTTAGGAGAAGGCCACGTCGTGATGTTTTGTACATTTGCAATATGATTGCTTATGCCCTCTTGTGGGATTTACCGGGACAGTGGAAAAATGACAAATTTTATAAAACGGAAACCGAATGTCTGAGTTGGTTTGACTTCCCGGTAGATCCGGCCCTGCCGCACGGCCCGACGCCGTCCGTGAATTTTACAAACGTTTTCGGACGTCTAGTAAGGGACCGTATATTTGCAATATGGACTTTCTCACTAACCATATGGCGAATGTCAAAATGTTCCCTTAAGGTATGTTACTACTGATATTAGGCTCTGTATGCTACTGTAAAGTGAGAAAGGAAATGTGCTGTAGTCTGGTCCCAGATCTGTTGGTGTTTATTTTTAGAGTGCCATGCCTCTTCAGTAGGGGACCTCTGCATGTACAGAAATTATACCCTTTACAAATGCAACGTAATAAAATGTACAAGGAAAAACAATCCCGTTCCTCAGCAAAAAGTGTTCCCTAATCAACAATTTGAACTGCCTGAGGCCCCAGAACAGCAAGTTGAATGGAACCCAGTCTTACTGATCTGGGACCAGGCTGACTTTTAATGTGCTGCTGTCATTCTGTGCTCTAGGATCCTGTTGTGGACCACAGCTTGTCTTGCCTGAAGAACTCCACCAGTGATTTGTCCAACACCTACGCTACTGCTCTGCTGGCCTACACCTTCACCCTGGCAGGTGACATGGAGACACGGGCACGGCTTCTGCAGCACCTCGACACCATCTCATTTCAAGAGGGTGAGCTATATCCTGGTAGCGCTGTCTTACCTTGATTGAGCATGCCTGGATAATGGAGTACTCCTAAAAGTGCAAACCCTCAGACCATCTGGCACTCCAGAGAGGCCCAATAAAATGATTAATTTTAAATTATTGTTAAGAAGAAAAAAAATACTCTTGCTCCTAAAAAATGTTTTGGACATGAATTGGGGAGGTCAGAACTTTGTATTGTGTAGTCTGTATTAGGATGAATAAGCTAGTCCTTATTCTGGTGTGTGCTCCTCAACCCTCAGGGGGTCTCCTGCACTGGTCCCAGTCCTCCTCGGAGACCTCGCCCTCCCTGGAGGTGGAGATCAGCTCCTACGTTCTGCTGGCGTCCCTCAGTGCCTCTTCTCGGTCGACCTCTGACCTGGGCTACGCCTCCCGCATCGTCAGGTGGCTGGTGAGGCAGCAGAACGCCTACGGCGGCTTCTCTTCCACCCAGGTATACTTCCTAAACGCCAGTGGTCTGAAATGGTGCACTAGTACAAACATTGACTTGTATCAGACCACAGGGCATGTGTTCATGTCCAACCTGGTGAGGCTCCCTTCCACTGATAGAGCCTAGAAACCATCATCGTAATGGATGGAATTGGGATTTAGTCACTTTGAACAGTTGCTAATGTGAGAAATATTCAACCCTTTTAAAATGGTCTCTTTTCATTTTGAACTGATTGTCCTGTGGTGTGCATGTCTAGGACACGGTGGTGGCCCTCCAGGCCCTGGCTCTCTACTCCACCAGGGTGTTCAGTAGAGGAGGAGCCAGCACAGTGACGGTCAGGTCTCCCAGTGGGGACCGGTGCCTCTTCCATGTGAACCAAAACAACAAGCTTCTGTACCAGGAGAGGGCGCTGCAGGACACAGAAGGGAAGTACAGCGTTGAAGTGCAGGGCAGTGCTTGTGCCTCAGTGCAGGTCAGTGAAAACGCATCTCTCCTCCAGTCCTGTGGCGCAAGATGCCCTTTAATACACAGTACAGGGAAGCTGTTTCTTCTGGCTCATAAAATGTTTGTATTCGGACAGGATGGTTTCCCTGACTTCCTCTTCTCTATCCCAGGTGGTGCTCCGCTACAACGTCCCTACTCCTACCAGAAGCACAACGCTCAGTATCCAGGTGACTCCAGAGGTGGACTGCAACAGGAAGTCTTTGAGACCCAGAGTCACGCTGAAGCTCCAGTCTCGGTCAGAATGAAGGACATATTTGTATGAATTCTAGTAAATGTGTGACCTGCAGAATGGGTTTGACCCAAATGAATTAGTTTTGTTATACCTGTGTATATTGACCTTCTAGTTGGTACCTCGGCTTGGATCAGTCAATGCTTATCTGGTCTTTATGGATAAAATCAGCTGTCAATCATCTTTCTCAGATATCATGGAAAGGAGCTCACCACCAATATGATTATAGTGGATTTGAAAATGCTCTCTGGGTTTTCTCCAGATCCAGACTCTTTGGGGAGGGTGAGTTGTTGGGACCTTTATCCATGGAGGTCTTGCCTCGTCTGTGTCCCTTTGTTTAAGGATGACGGTTCTTTGTTCATGCAATATCAATGACTTGTCTTCACAGCTGCGGGGTTCAAGTCAAGTGGATCGTGTTGATATCAAAGATGACCATGTGTTAATGTACTTGACAGAGGTGAGGTGAAAACCATTCACATGGCACTTCATATAATGGGCTTCATCTAAACATAATATATTTTGATGTACAGTAACTTCTGCTTTGATCATTTCATGACCCGTTTGTTTGTTTTTCTCCCAACAGCTGACATCACTTCCTTTCCACATCACCCTGGACATCATACAGGAGTTCCCAGTACAGAATCTAAAGCCAGCAGTGGTCAAGATCTATGACTACTACCAGCCAAGTAAGTTACTCTACTAACCCTCCCCAAAACGTTATTTTTACCCTCTTCTGAGGAACATTTGGTCAAGTTGTTTTCATTTACTGAGACGAAGCTGTCTTACGGTTACAGGTGACCAGGCTGAGACAGAATACGTCTTCCCTTGCAACTAGGGGTTCCAAGCTAGTGAGCTACTTGAAATCTGGAGTTATTGGTGATGAATTGTGTACTATACATGATTTAGGGAGCCAGTCTTCCTTTAATCTAAATGTTGGTCAGTTTGCTAAAGGATTCATTAAATGTCTTTGCTCCTCGACAGATGGAAGAAGATGACATTGATGTCACACCTGCAACCCTTGAGACGTCTTTCAAGTGCTGAAGTAAAACTATTGATCTGGAAATAAAGTGTTTCATTAAAACCCTTTTCTGGAGCCTGTTGTCTCTGAGCAGTGAGGTGAATATTGAGGCAGTGGTGTTCATCCTGGGGTACATTAAGCAATGTGATTGGGTCCAGTAAACAGAGCAGCTCTCTGGAGGTGTAGTTTCCATCTGTGCTGTTAATCAGGGTCGCCAACTGTACAAAAGTGTTCACAACTTTGGCTTCTCATCTCTTTTGTTCCTCAGTCTGTGACATGGACGCCTGTAGTTGTGAAGGCCTGCTTCTCATCAGGGAATGGGCCAGGACATATTACCACTAAATGACATGTCTTACTGTGATCTCCTGATGAATGGTGTGGACAAGGCAGGGCAGGATGTGGTGGTAAACGCCTCACAAATCAATGAGACTGACGACCCAACAGATACTCTAGAGCCCTACTGACAACACTGATGAACCAACAGATACTGTAGAGCCCTACTGACAACGACTCGCATCTCGTTCACAGACTTTAGTATGCAAACATACTGGGATTAAGAGTAGCTGTGAAAAGCAGTGTTTATGACCTGACAATGGGACAGAAAAGACCATGTTCTGGGTTGACTGACAGCTCAGCATGTACAGTAAACTAAGTAATTTCTCTACTTTTGACGGCGGTACAATACCAGATGTTTCGGTTCAGATTTAGCAAGCCCTCTTGATTGGACAGTACTCAGCAATTCTTAAACAATAGTGAACACAAATATATCACCATGTGAATTGTTCCCATGTTTCATGAGATGAAATGAAAGATCCCATTAATGTCCCATACGCACAAAGAAAGCTCTCAAATTGTGCACAAATTTGAGCATTTTGACTTTTCCAAGGTTATCCATCCACTTGACAGGTGGGGCTGATGACACGTGCTCACCTTGTGCTGAGGACAATGAGGCCGCACTGAAATGTGCATTTGTCGCAATGCCACAGCTGTCAAATTGAGGGCGCGCGCAATTGGCATGCTGACTGCAGAAATGTCTGCCAGAGCTGTTGCCAGATGATTGAGTCATTTCTCTAATGTTTCCCGCATCAAAAAGTCATTTGTAAAGAATTTGCCAGTACTTCCAACCAGCCTCACGACCAGGAATTGTAATCCTGCCAGCCCAGGAACTCCACATCCGGCTTCACCTGCAGCATCGTCTGAGACCAGCCACCTGGACAGCTGATGAAACTGGAGTATTTCTGGTTGAGGTAAAGCCTTTTCATGGGGGGGGGGTCTGGCTCAGTGGGTGGGCCCAAGCTCTCCCATGACTGCGCCCCTGCCCAGTCACATGTCATCCATAGATCAGGGCCTCATTTATTTCAGTTGACTGCTTTCCTTATGACCCTGTAACTCTAAAAATCATTGAAGTTGTTGCATGTATATTAATGGATAATATCAACCCACTTCAGTGGTCACTGTTACAGGTGCAATGATATCAAGTGTTTTCTACCCGTAAACTCAGATTAGGACCCTGACTGTCAGTTGGCTCCAGTAAGGCAGTGGTCACCAAACCACCCTGTCGTCTCCTGGGGGAACTCAATCCCTTGTGGCTGAGTAACAGGGTGTTTTACACTCGCATTGTTAATTCCAATGGACCTCTGACCCCTACACATCAGTGGTATTGTAGGTAGCCTAGTGGTTAGGGTGTTGGGCCAGTGATCGAATCCCCGAGATCACCACAATCTGTCGTTCTGCCCCTGAACAAGGAACCCGCCGTTCCTCAGCCGTCATTGTCAATAAGAATTGGTTCTTAACTGACTTGCCTAGTTAAAGGATAAATTGTCAGGTCGCTATGTTTTGGGAACGAAACATTGAGTGACGATTATTGTATTGGACAATATACAAATGTGTTTGAGATCATTTGAAAAATTATTTTATTGAGAATTTATTTATTAGTTGAAGTAAAAATCTAAATGTAAAGATTTGAAGGTTTAGTTGGGGTGTTGTGAGAAATGAGTCCACAGAGATTCGGTCCAAAAATGGTGTCCCCGCTAAAGCAGTTAATACCACTGGGCTCGTAGGCGTTACCACCATATTTCTAGTACTGGTCATTTCACATCAGTCAGGGGAAGTGACAAGAGCACACTTTGGGAGGAAGGAGAGAAAATTGGGACACGGTCCTGACATTTCTGAAGGGATGCTACCCTCTTCTGTCGTATCATGTAGAGAAGGTTTTGGCTTTCGACTTCCTCTTTCTGGGGGGGAGAGGGTGGTAGCCAGAGGTTCCTCTGACCGGTGTGGCTGAAGGGGGTGGTAACCCCAAACCAAGCGAACCAGGCTCCAGCTTGACCCTGGAGATCTTGGGGGAGTGTGGTGAGCGAGGTGACCCAGCTTTAGGCCTCTTGGCTGGGGAGGCTTGGTGGGCGGAGGGGCAGCTGTGCTGGTTCAGACACACGGAGCAGAGAGGATTGACAGGTAGACACACCTGTTGACCAAACCCCACCAGCAACCAGTTGATCTCACTCCATAGATCCCTGTGTCGGGGAAGAGAGAGGAAGATCATCAATCGTCATCATCAAAATCATGTCGGACAGAAACCACAAGGCAAAATGTTTCTCTTTCCTGCTGTAAGGGATCTGATTGGTCAGTGACTGGTTAACGAGTGACCTGATGGGGTAGAGGAAGTGGTGGTGTCACCTTGGTAACCAGTCTTCCAGGGCCTTGCGTGTCTCCTCTGGGTTCTTGGTCCCACCTCTCGTCCATCCCAGCCGGTTGGAGATACGGTGGACGTGTGTGTCCACGCCTACTCACACACACAAACAATAGAACAACTATCCCATTATAAGACGCCCACAATATAATCCAATAGAACTACAACTCTGCACAACAGACCACATCACAACATGCAGACTAGAGTATGGGATTTGTAGTCCTACAATTGAAGTCAAATGTACATATACTTAGATTGGAGTCATCAAAACTTGTTTTTCAACCACTCCACAAATTTCTTGTTAACTAACTACAGTTTTGGCAAGTTGGTTAGTCATTTTTCCAACAATTGTTTACAGACAGATTATTTCACTTATAATTCACTGTATCACAATTCCAGTGGGTCAGAAGTTTACATACACTAACTTGACTTTGCCTTGAAACAGCTTGGAAAATTCCAGAAAATGTCATGGCTTTAGAAGCTTCTGATAAATAATGTCAATTAGCCTGAGTCAATTGGAGGTGTACCTGTGGATGTATTTCAAGGCCAGTGCCTCTTTGCTTGACATGGGGAAATCAAAAGAAATCAGCCAAGATCTCAGAAAAAAATTGGAGACCACAAGTCTGGTTCATCCTTGGGAGCAATTTCCAGACGCCTGAAGGTACCATGTTCATCTGTACAAACAATAGTACGCATAGATAAACACCATCTGATGAAACAAAAATATAACTGTTTGGCCAAAATGACCACCGTTATGTTTTGAGGAAAAAGGGGGAGGCTTTCAAGCCGAAGAACACCATCCCAACCGTGAAGCACGGGGGTGGCAGCATCATGTTGTGGGGGTGCTTTGCTGCAGGAGGGACTGGTGCACTTCACAAAATAGATGGCATCATGAGGATGGAAAATTATGTGGATATATTGAAGCAACATCTCAAGATATCAGTCAGGAAGTTAAAGCTTGGTCACAAATGGTCTTCCAAATGGACACTGACCCCAAGCAAACAAAGTTGTGGCAAAATGGCTTAAGGACAACAAAGTCAAGGTATTGGAGTGGCCATCACAAAGCCCTGAACTCAATCCTATAGAAAATTTGTGGGCAGAACTGAAAAAGTGAGTGCGAGCAAGGAGGACTACAAACCTGACTCAGTTACACCAGCTCTGTCAGCAGGAATGGGCCAAAATTCACCCAGCTTATTGTGGGAAGCTTGTGGAAGGCTACCTGAAATGTTTGACCCAAGTTAAACAATTTAAAGGCAATGCTACCAAATACTAATTGAGTGTATGTAAACTTCTGACCCACTGGGAATGTGATGAAAGAAATAAAACCTCTACTATTATTCTGACATTTCACATTCTTAAAATAAAGTGGTGATCTTAACTGACCTAAGACAGGGAATTTTTACTAGGATTAAATGTCAGAAATTGTAAAAAACTTTAAATGTATTTGGCTCAGGTGTATGTAAACTTCCGACTTCAAACTGTATATGAGCCATACCTACCTATGCCAGAGACCTGGTGCCAGGCGATGTCCATGGCCAGGTGAGCCATCTTGGGTCCTACTCCAGGTAGTCGTACCAGGCCCTCCACTGTGTTAGGGATGTCCCCTCTAAACTCCCTCTGGAGCATCACTGACGTCTGCTTCAGGTACTTCACCTTGGTCTGGAGGAGGGGGGGTAGGAGAGAAGACATATCAAGGTTTTATTCACAAGTATTCAAACAGATTCAACCACAAAAACTAGGAAGGTTTTCCAATGTCTCACAAAGTAGAGCAGATGAGTTGGTAGATGGGTAAAAATAAAAAGTAGATATTGAATATCTCTTTCAACATGGTGAAGTTAGTAATTACACTTTGGATGGTGTCGATACACCCAGTCACTACAAAGATACAGGCGTTCAACCCAACTCAGTTGCCGGAGAGGAAGGAAACTGCTCAGGGATTTTACCATGAGACAAATGGTGACTACGTTTAATGGCTGTGATAAAACACTGAGGATGGATCAACAACATTGTAGTTACTCCACAATACCAACATAAATGACCAAGTGAAAAGAAGGAAGCCTGTACAGAATACAAATACTCCAGAACATACATCCTGTTTGCAACAAGTCACTAAAGTAATACTGCAAAAAATGTGTCAAAGCAATACATTTTTTGTCCTGAATACAAAGTGTTGTATTGGATTTGCCTCAAACATATTACGGATTACCAATCTCCATATTTTAAAGGATAGTGGTGGCTACATCATGTTATGGGTATGCTTTTAATTGTTAAGGACAGGAGAGTTTTTCAGGATAAAATAAACAGAATGGAGCTAAGCACAGGCAGAATCCTGGAGGAAAACCTGCTTCAGTCTGCTTTCCACCAGACCCTGGCAGATTAATTCATCTTTCAGCAGGACAATAACCTAAAACACAAGGCCAAATCTACACTGGAGTTGCTTACCAAGAAGACAGTTAAATGTTCCTGAGTGGCCGAGTTACAGTTTTGACTTAAAAAAAAATATATATATGGCAAAACCTAATGGTTGTCTAGCAATGAACAACAACCAATTTAATGGAGCTTGAAGAATTTTGAAAAGAATAATGGGCAAATGATGCATAATCTAGGTGTGGAAAGCTCTTAGAGATGTACCCAGAAAGACTCACAGATCAATCTAGGTGTGGAGAGCTCTTACAGATGTACCCAGAAAGACTCACAGATCAATCTAGGTGTAGAGAGCTCTTAGAGATGTACCCAGAAAGACTCACAGATCAATCTAGGTGTAGAGAGCTCTTAGAGATGTACCCAGAAAGACTCACAGATCAATCTAGGTGTAGAGAGCTCTTAGAGATGTACCCAGAAAGACTCACAGATCAATCTAGGTGTAGAGAGCTCTTAGAGATGTACCCAGAAAGACTCACAGATCAATCTAGGTGTAGAGAGCTCTTAGAGATGTACCCAGAAAGACTCACAGATCAATCTAGGTGTAGAGAGCTCTTAGAGATGTACCCAGAAAGACTCACAGATCAATCTAGGTGTAGAGAGCTCTTAGAGATGTACCCAGAAAGACTCACAGATCAATCTAGGTGTAGAGAGCTCTTACAGATGTACCCAGAAAGACTCACAGATCAATCTAGGTGTAGAGAGCTCTTACAGATGTACCCAGAAAGACTCACAGCTGTAGTCGCTGTCACATGTATTGATTCAGGGGGGGTTGAATACGTATCTAATCAAGATATATTAGTGTTTTATTTCCATGAATTTTCTACAAATATTTATACTTTATCTGTGACAGAGTGTAGATCGTTGACCCATAACCCCCCACAATTAAATCCATTTTAATCCCACTTTGTAACACAACAAAATGTGGAAAAAAGTCAAGGGGTGTGAATATTTTGTGAAGGCAGTGTATAGTGTGCGTTACCTTCCAGAAGCCGACAGGGTAGATGAGTTGTCCCAGTGTGTCATCGTCAGTGTTGACTATGTTGTCCACTGTACAGCCATGAGCCCTGAGTCTCTGCAGAGCCGCACTGGTCACCTGGTCCCTTGTCTGGCTTGACAACATCAGAGACACCAGCACCTGGTAACGTCGCACCTGGTGGAAGAGATGAGGAGGAAGGGAGAGAGTCTTTAATCTGGCTAGACAACTTTAGAGAGACCAGGACCTGGTAATGCCTCACTTGATGGGAAGGGGAAGAGGAGGGGAGAGAGTCTTTAATCTGGCTAGACAACTTTAGAGAGACCAGGACCTGGTAATGCCTCACTTGATGGGAAGGGGAAGAGGAGGGGAGAGAGTCTTTAATCTGGTATCTTTTAGATAGTAAACTACACTACATACACATAAGTATATGGACACCACTTCAAATTAGTGGATTCGGCTATCTCACCACACCCATTGCTGACAGGTGTATAAAATCGAGCACACCACCATACAATCTCCATAGACAAACATTGACAGTAGAATGGCCTTACTGAAGAGCTCTGGAATAGGATGCCACTTTTCCAACAAAGTCAGTTCAACAAATATCTGCCCTGTTAGAGCTGCCCCGGTCAACTGTAAATGCTGTTATTGTGAAGTGGAAACGTCTAGGAGCAACAACAGCTCAGCCGCAAAGTGGTAGGCCACACAAGCTCACAGAACAGAACCTCAGAGTGCTGGAGTGCGTAGCATGTAAAAGTAGTCTTTCCTTGGTTGCAACACTCACTACCGAGTTCCAAACTGCCTCTGGACGCAACGTCAGCACAAGAACTGTTCGTCAGGAGCTTCCTGAAATGGGTTTCCATGGCTAAGCATCACCATGTGCAATGCCAAGCGTCGGCTGGAGTGGTGTAAAGCTCTCCGCCATTGTACTCTGGAGCAGTGGAAACGCGTTCTCTGGAGTGATGAATCACACTTCACCATCTGGCAGTCCCGATGGACGAATCTGGGTTTGGCGGATGCCAGGAAAACGCTACCTGCCCCAATGCATAGTGCCAACTGTAAAGTTTGGTGGAGGAAGAATAACGGTCTGGGGCTGTTTTTAATGGATCGGCCCCCTTAGTTCCAGTGAAGGGAAATCTCAATGCTACAGTGCACAATGACATTCTAGACGATTCTGTGCTTCCAACTTTGTGGCAACAGTTTGGGGAAGGCCCTTTCCTGTTTTAGCATGACAACGCCCCTGTGTACAAAGCGAGGCCCATACAGAGTGTGGGTCAATGAGGAAGAACTTGACTGGCATGCACATAGCCCTGACCTCAACCCCATCGAACACCTTTGGGATGAATTGAAACGCCGACTGCAAACCAGGCCTAATCGCCCAACATCAGTGCCCGACCTCACTAATGCTCTCTCTTGGCTGCAAGTCCCTGCAGCAATGTTCCAACATCTAGTGGAAAGCCTTCTCAGAAGAGTGGAGGCTGTTATAGCAGTAAAAGAGGGGGACCAACTCAATATAAAATGCCCATGATTTTGGAATGAGATGTTCAATGAGCAGGTGTCCACATACATTACATAACCAAAAGTATCTCCTTGCTAGTATGCCTCTTATGCACTGCCTTGTGTTAGAATGGAGTGTTCAGTAGGCGTACACTGTTTCTAAAGAGGTCTCAGAATGAGGTTGACTCATCACTCCTGGTGGGAGAACAGGTGTGCATAACTAACATGTCACGTAACATCTAACTTGTATATCCTTGTCTGTCATGGTGGTAAAGCCTGATTGAACTGGCCTCATGAAAACAGCTTGGGATGTATTTAATTAGTCGCACACTGTAGCAAAACGTTTTCCAACGGAAAGCGAAATCAAGTGTTTCTATTGGACAAATTCAGCTAAGTCCCGCCTAGTTCTGTTTGCTTCTGTTTGGTTCCTAATGAATACACCCCAGCTTGCTAGCTCGGCCCATCTCCCATCTCCAACCCTTTTGCACTGTTTGTTACGTAAGCTCATAACAAATCATATCCAGTGACATAACTGCAGTTCCACATCCTCCTTTTATAGTGCTGCATGTATTTCACCTTTATCCTGGAACATAAATCAGATCTACAGCCTTCTGACCCTGCTCTGTAGAACCCCTGCACCTCTAATGGGCATTCTACTGTTCTACCTGCAGGGTTCATCTAGTGGTGGAACCCTGCTACTACCTCTGTGTTCTGCTGTTCTACCTGCAGGGTTCATCTAGTGGTGGAACCCTGCTACTACCTCTGTGTTCTGCTGTTCTACCTGCAGGGTTCATCTAGTTCTACTGGTGGAACCCTGCTACTACCTCAGTGTGTTCTACTGTTCTACCTGCAGGGTTCATCTAGTGGTGGAACCCTGCTACTACCTCTGTGTGTTCTACTGTTCTACCTGCAGGGTTCATCTAGTTCTACTGGTGGAACCCTGCTACTACCTCAGTGTGTTCTACTGATCTACCTGCAGGGTTCATCTAGTGGTGGAACCCTGCTACTACCTCTGTGTGTTCTACTGTTCTACCTGCAGGGTTCATCTAGTTCTACAGGTGGAACCCTGCTACTACCTCTGTGTGTTCTACTGTTCTACCTGCAGGGTTCATCTAGTGGTGGAACCCTGCTACTACCTCAGTGTGTTCTACTGTTCTACCTGCAGGGTTCATCTAGTGGTGGAACCCTGCTACTACCTCTGTGTGTTCTACTGTTCTACCTGCAGGGTTCATCTAGTTCTACTGGTGGAACCCTGCTACTACCTCTGTGTGTTCTACTGTTCTACCTGCAGGGTTCATCTAGTGGTGGAACCCTGCTACTACCTCTGTGTGTTCTACTGTTCTACCTGCAGGGTTCATCTAGTTCTACTGGTGGAACCCTGCTACTACCTCTGTGTGTTCTACCTGCAGGGTTCATCTAGTGGTGGAACCCTGCTACTACCTCTGTGTGTTCTACTGTTCTACCTGCAGGGTTCATCTAGTGGTGGAACCCTGCTACTACCTCTGTGTGTTCTACTGTTCTACCTGCAGGGTTCATCTACTGGTGGAACCCTGCTACTACCTCTGTGTAATCTACTGTTCTACCTGCATGGAACCCTGCTACCACCTCTGTGTATTCTACTGTTCTACCTGCAGGGTTCATCTAGTTCTACTGGTGGAACCGTGCTACTACCGCTGTGTAATCTACTGTTCTACCTGCATGGAACCCTGCTACTACCTCTGTGTATTCTACTGTTCTACCTGCAGGGTTCATCTAGTTCTACTGGTGGAACCCTGCTACTACCTGTGTGTGTTCAAACGTCCTAAAGGAAACAGTCACCACCAGCCGTGGAAAAGGAGTTTGTGTGATTGGCACAGACGACATACTGTATGTGTCAGCAATGAGACCTTTGTGTGTTACATATTGTCATGACCAGTGTTACATTGTGGCATTACCAGTACTACATAATGTGACATAGACCCAAATAGATCATGACCTGTGCTACATAGTCCTTCATAGGCCTACATAGATCCTAACCAGTGCTACATAATCCTACATAGATCCTGACCAGTACTACATAATCCTTCATAGATCCTGACCAGTACTACATAATCCTACATAGATCCTGACCAGTACTACATAATCCTACATAGATCCTGACCAGTACTACATAATCCTTCATAGATCCTGACCAGTACTACATAATCCTACATAGATCCTGACCAGTACTACATAATCCTACATAGATCCTGGCCAGTACTACATAATCCTTCATAGATCCTGACCAGTACTACATAATCCTTCATAGATCCTGACCAGTACTACATAATCCTACATAGATCCTGACCAGTACTACATAATCCTTCATAGATCCTGACCAGTACTACATAATCCTACATAGATCCTGACCAGTACTACATAATCCTTCATAGATCCTGACCAGTACTACATAATCCTACATAGATCCTGACCAGTTCTACATAATCCTACATAGATCCTGACCAGTTCTACATAATCCTTCATAGATCCTGACCAGTACTACATAATCCTACATAGATCCTGACCAGTTCTACATAATCCTACATAGATCCTGACCAGTTCTACATAGACCAGTATCAGTGCTAAACCCAGTGGTCTTTGACAGACAGTGAAACATCTCGTGAGCATATTTTACCCCGGTTGACCATCTTCAGGGGTCTTATTTGTTGTTGGGGGGGGGGGGGGCGGAGAGCGGAGCTCCCTCAACCTCCTACATTACTTTAGGGGTGAAATATAGGGTCAAAATGCACAAAGCCCTGGTGTAGCCTATTTCTGACACTGCTCTACAGTGGTTGGTGTAGATCAGGTCTCCGCCCCCCAGGTGTAGATCAGGTCTCCGCCCCCCAGGTGTAGATCAGGTCTCCGCCCCCCAGGTGTAGATCAGGTCTCCGCCCCCCAGGTGTAGATCAGGTCTCCGCCCCCCAGGTGTAGATCAGGTCTCCGCCCCCCAGGTGTAGATCAGGTCTCCGCCCCCCAGGTGTAGATCAGGTCTCCGCCCCCCAGGCGAACTCGGGGAAGGCGAGGGCGAACTCGGGGAAGGCGAGGGCGAACTCGGGGAAGGCGAGGGCGAACTCGGGGAAGGCGAGGGCGTACTCGGGGAAGGTGAGGGCGCGGAAGAGGGAGGAGCCGAGGCAGGAAGCGGTCTCTTGGTAGGTCAACAGGAGGTTCATGATACCCGGGGAAGAATGTGTGGACGGCACGGAGCAGGGGGTAGCAGGGGCTGGTCCACCTCTGACCCGGAGAGGATGAGGGAGCGGACAGAGGGGGAGGGGAGACAGTGGCCAGGGTGTAGGTGGGGAGGTAAGAGGGGGAGAGAGGAAGGAAGGTGGGGAGGTAAGAGGGGGAGAGAGGAGGGGAGAGGAAAGAAGGTGGGGAGGTAAGAGGGGGAGAGAGGAGACGAGGGGATGTACGGTAGTGGGGGGTGTACGGCAGAGAGACAGAAACCAGTGGGGTCTCACCCACCTCATCAGGGGCGTGTGTGTCGTAGCATTTCTCCGCCCCCATGAGGTCAACAGGCGCATCCCTGGTGCTCCTCATCTGACGCACATGACCCAGCTGCTTGCTCCAATCAGGAGGCTCCCAGTGTTTAGGCTCCTCCTTCCCATCGTATTCCACCTTCACCTGGCCCCGCCTCCTACGCAGGATGGGTGCCAGTGGTAACAGACACAGGGCTTTGTCTGGCTCAGCTTGTGATTGGCCGATGGATGAGCGACGGAACCTAGAGGAGCCAATATCTGCAAGGGAAAGTAGGGGCGGGGGACAGAAGTTGAGTGATGAGGTGTGCTGAACATTCTGAGTCATACAGAAATTATGTCACATTCTTCATGTACAGAACAACTGAACATACAGGAAGTAGTAGACGACATCGTCACCTGTGTCGATTAATTAGGGGCGTATTCAGACTGTGTGCATATAGCCAGGCCATAGGCTCTCTTTCTCTGAAGACTGTAGTCATCTCTTAGTTGTTGTTTTAGGCTACAGCTTGTCCCATCTGAAAGTCCCTCAATCATGCAGCAAGACATTGCTTCAGTTCGTAAATGTCAGAAGGGCAATGTTGTGATAAAACGGATTCATACCTGAAGCGTCTCGTCCCAAACTCTGATTTGATACGCTCGAATCTTCTTCCTCCTGTTTCACGTGCGCCCTCAACACTCTCCTCTCCATCCTAGTTTTTAACGTCGTGGCTAAACCGGCACGGGGCACGGTCTTGTTACCGCTCCGAGTGATGACCGCGGTACTCTCAACGAAATAAGGCGAGGTCATTTTGAAACAGTGTAAAGCATAGGATACCGTTGTGCTGCAAGTGGGACGGACCGTGGCTAACAACATTAGCTTGTTATCTATTTGAGTGATAATCTGGTTAGCTAGCTAAAACACATGTATGCAAGTTTTGGTAACATTTTCCAAGTACTATTGATAGATATTGAAACGTGACCTACTAGGGTTGTTGATTTCATTTTCAAACGACAGGCACGTTAAGACAAACTAGAACATTAAACACATGTTAAATTTTTAACTCGACACCTCTTGCTTCGTCGAGCAATGTTTTTAGCAGGAACTACATTTCCCATCAGCTCCCGCGACAAACGTGTTTTTATAGGAAGTGCCCGACAGTCCATCCGGTTGTCGAGTGGGGGGACTGATCTGACTTGGGGAAAGCTTTTGAAATATTGGGATAAACAAATTCTAAATGCATGAATTTGCCTTGCTCGGTATTTTGTCCACCTGCCAGCCTCACGTGAATGACGCCAGAAACGCATCTAGATCGATAGAAGGTATGAACTTCCGTTGTTTTTAAAGCCCTAGGTCTGGAACGAAAACAAGCAGATAGCTAGTCAACAATATGTATTTATTAGTGCTTGTTTGTGTCGCTCTTTCTCTCTCCCTGTCCGCTATTTTGTCAGCTGTTCCGGACGGATGTTGAACATACACGAATGGGCACCTGAATGGGTACTGTTGTTACCTCTAAAACTGAACTAGATAATATTAGTTAGCTGTCGTTGTTCACTCGGTTCTCTCTCTGCTTGACAGGGAGAATTATTTCAACATTCTCCTGGCTTGTTTCGTGGTACTCTCTCTCTCTCTCTCTCTCCCCAGCTAGAACTCAATAGCTGATTGTCGCTGATCCCGAGGTTGTAGGTACTACTGACTAGCTACTGAAGTATAGCCTAATTGCGTCCCAAATGGCACTATATTCTATATGTAGTGATTGTGCCATTTGGTGCGTATTCTATATTAGCACGGACAAACAAACTACCACTTTCCCGTGACCATAACAGAGTCATCCTAGCTGCTTTCTGTACAAGCGGTTATTATTTGCTTTATGTAACAACAACGTTATGAATATCATATCAAGGCCCTTTAGAATGTGCAGAGGAATGGGATGGTTCTAGGGCAATTGTTTGGTATCTCATGTGCTCCTAACCCCTAGCTCGCTTTGCAAGATGCATGTGGTGTGAGTCTGGACGTGCACTAATTTATGGAGAACCACAGGTGCAAAGGACAAAAACGATGTCGAGAAGGGGTGTGATGTTGGGGCATGTCTCTGTCTGTCATTTATCTGTTTGACAGAAACTAACAGCAGTCACGTAATGCAACAAGTTGGGCCAGGGCTCTCTCAATTGATCTTTCCTTGATTCCTTGTACTCAAAACACATTTTGAGTGAATTTTATTTCTGGTATAAAAATAAATAAAAAACATTGAAGGTCTGAGGAGAAGCAACCTTGTGGTTAAAAGGAGGCGAGTGGGTAGGATTTGAGGAAACTTAATCAATAAACTGAACATTGATAACCAACTGTTTTCCGAGACACTAAGACAACTCCATGGCTTTTCTAAATGATACAAAGTTCCCATAGAGGAGTGGAATAATGGACCACCCAATACTATTAATGTTCTCTCCCTACGACCCAATACTATTCATGTTCTCTCTCTACCACCCAATACTATTAATGTTCTCTCTCTACCAGCCAGTACTATTCATGTTCTCTCTCTACCAGCCAGTACTATTCATGTTCTCTCTCTACCAGCCAGTACTATTCATGTTCTCTCTCTACCAGCCAGTACTATTCATGTTCTCTCTCTACCAGCCAGTACTATTCATGTTCTCTCTCTACCAGCCAGTACTATTCATGTTCTCTCTCTACCAGCCAGTACTATTCATGTTCTCTCTCTACCACCCAATACTATTCATGTTCTCTCTCTACCACCCAATACTATTCATGTTCTCTCTCTCTACCACCCAATACTATTCATGTTCTCTCTCTACCACCCAATACTATCCATGTTCTCTCTCCCACCCAATACTTTTCATGCTCTCTCTCTACCACCCAATACTATTCATGTTCTCTCTCTACCACCCAATACTATTCATGCTCTCTCTCTACCACCCAATACTATTCATGTTCTCTCTCTCTACCACCCAATACTATTCATGTTCTCTCTCTCTCTCTACCACCCAATACTATTCATGTTCTCTCTCTCTACCACCCAATACTATTCATGTTCTCTCTCTCTCTCTACCACCCAATACTATTCATGTTCTCTCTCTCTCTACCACCCAATACTATTCATGTTCTCTCTCTACCACCTAATACTATCCATGTTCTCTCTCTACCACCCAGTACTATTCATGTTCTATTCATGTTCTCTCTCTACCACCCAATACTATTCATGTTCTCTCTCTCCCACCCAATACTATTCATGTTCTCTCTCTCTCTACCACCCAATACTATTCATGTTCTCTCTCTCTACCACCCAATATTATTCATGTTCTCTCTCTGACCCTGCTGGTTCTACTAACCTGTGTTTCTCCCTCTGTTTCCCCCAGAGCCCCAGTAGAGTGTAAGCTGCCTGGTCCCTCCCCACAGGACCCCTCCTGGACCCCCAGCCATGAACAAGCAGCCCAGTAAAGAGAGTCTGAAGGACAAGGTAAAGGGGATATTTGGTTTGGGATCCCCTCGACCCCCCAGCAAGCAGACAGACAGCAAGCCCTCAGAGTTCATCATCACACTGGATATACTCAAGGTATGTGAGAGTGTGACGCAACTACACACACACACACACACACACACACAATCAGTTTTCTGTCTCTGACCATCTTGCTGTCTTTCTCTTCAGGAGCTGCACCCTGACTGTGGCCTTAGCAACAGAATCCGGGTTGCTAACCATGTCTCCGACCTGGCCAAGGCCAAGAAGTTTGAGGAGGTGAGAGAGCACACCGTGTGTGTGTGTGTGTGTAGACGGGTTAGCTAACAACGTCACAAAAAAGATGCACACACTTCAGTGTGTCAGAAGTCAGTGTGTTGTGATTCTACATGGCCACACAGCGATAAGAAGCTGTCGTGTGGGGAATCGTCGGGGGCTCCTTTTCAGCTCGTTTCTTCAAATCTGGTTCTTGATACCTTGTCTTGTTTTGACTGAGGTCACGTCTATGCTAATACTGTATGGTTAAAATCTGGTTCTTGATACCATGTCTTGTTTTGACTGAGGTCACATCTATGCTAATACTGTATGGTTAAAATCTGCTAGCTAGCTAACCAACAACTGTAATGATGTATTTAAGAGACCAGTGTTCACTGTGCAAATGTATTTATGTTTCCAATAAACATTTGGAGATGAAATGTTTAGTTTCCGTGTTGCCAACAATCTAAGCCGACCCTGTCTGTTTTTCAGCACGCGTCGCTATTGTTGCTAAACAACCAACTGTCTATTAATCTGGTGTGTGTATTAATGTGTGTGTGTGTGTGTTGCCTCCGTCTCTGTGTGTGTGTGTGTATGTTGCCTCCCCCTCTGTGTGTGTGTGTGTGTGTGTATTAATGTGTGTGTGTGTGTGTTGTCTCCCTCTCTGTGTGTGTGTGTGTGTGTATTAATGTGTGTGTGTGTGTGTGTGTGTATTAATGTGTGTGTGTGTGTGTGTGTGTGTGTTGCCTCCCTCTCTCTGTGTGTGTGTGTGTGTGTATTAATGTGTGTGTGTGTGTGTGTGTGTATTTGTGTGTGTGTGTGTGTATTAATGTGTGTGTTTTACAGCATGCAGTGGAAGCCGTATGGAAGGCGGTGGAGGACATGCTGACTCCAGAACAGCCACCTGAAGCTAGACATGCTGTCCTGCTGCTCCTCAGAGCTGTCATACAGGGACAGGTACACACACACACACACACACACAGATACACACACACACACACACACACACACACACACACACACACACACACACATAGACACACACAGAGACATAGACACACACACACACACACACACACACACACACACACTATCTAGGAGGCACCACAGAGAACAAGAAAGTATGTTGATTTCCTGTGTGTGTTGCCTCTCTCTCTCTCTGTGTGTGTGCTTGCGTGTGTGTGTGTGTCTACCAGGGTGAGCGTCTGGGTCCTCTGCGGGCCTTCTTCTTCAAGGTGATCAGAGACTACCAGCCGTCCAATGAGGACCTGTCTGACAGGCTGGAGGTGTTCAAGGCCCTGACGGAGAACGGGAAGGACATCACGTACCTGGAGGAGGACATAGGTGAGACAACATCAACCCTTTTTACACTGTGACCTGTGATGTAGATGATTCCACCCCACAGTCTTTTGACAGTCGTTACACTACCATGTTACCATGTTACGGAGTCTGTCCACGAGATATTCACTGGTCCAATGAACAGCCCAACTGGGACCCTTGAGAAAGATATTGACTGATTTGGTCATGATATTGTTTGACTGATTTGGTCATGATATTGTTTGACTGATTTGGTCATGATATTGTTTGACTGATTTGGTCATGATATTGTTTGACTGATTTGGTCACGATATTGTTTGACTGATTTGGTCATGATATTTTTTGACTGATTTGGTCACGATATATTTTGACTGATTTGGTCACGATATTGTTTGACTGATTTGGTCACGATATATTTTGACTGATTTGGTCACGATATTTTTGACTGATTTGGTCACGATATTTTTTGACTGATTTGGTCATGATATTTTTGACTGATTTGGTCACGATATATTTTGACTGATTTGGTCACAATATTTTTGACTGATTTGGTCACGATATTTTTGACTGATTTGGTCACGATATTGTTTGACTGACTGGTTGATTTAATTTATTGATCACCTGCAGCTGGGTTTGTCCTGCTGTGGATGGACATTGGTCTGACCGCGGACTTCCTCCACGTCCTGGTCAACCTGGTCAAGTTCAACAGCTGCTACCTCGACCAGAACGTATCCGTCATGGTCCAGTAAGAACACACACAGTCTTGTACAACTAACCTTGTGGGGACACACAATTCAGTCCCATTCAAAATACTATTTTCCCTAACCTGTACCCTAACCTTAATCCCTAACCTTAATCCCTAACCTTAATCCCTAACCTTAATCCCTAACCTTAATCCCTAACCTTAATCCCTAACCTTAATCCCTAACCTGTACCCTAACCTGTACCCTAACCTGTACCCTAACCTTAATCCCTAACCTTAATCCCTAACCTTAATCCTAACCTTAATCCCTAACCTTAATCCCTAACCTGTACCCTAACCTTAATCCCTAACCTGTACCCTAACCTTAATCCCTAACCTGTACCCTAATCTTAATCCCTAACCTGTACCCTAACCTTAATCCCTAACCTGTACCCTAACCTTAATCCCTAACCTGTACCCTAACCTTAATCCCTAACCTGTACCCTAACCTTAATCCCTAACCTGTACCCTAACCTTAATCCCTAACCTGTACCCTAACCTTAATCCCTAACCTTAATCCCTAACCTGTACCCTAACCTTAATCCCTAACCTGTACCCTAACCTTAATCCCTAACCTGTACCCTAACCTTAATCCCTAACCTGTACCCTAACCTTAATCCCTAACCTTAATCCCTAACCTTAATCCCTAACCTTAATCCCTAACCTGTACCCTAACCTGTACCCTAACCTGTACCCTAACCTGTACCCTAACCTTAATCCCTAACCTTAATCCCTAACCTTAATCCCTAACCTTAATCCCTAACCTTAATCCCTAACCTTAATCCCTAACCTTAATCCCTAACCTGTACCCTAACCTGTACCCTAACCTTAATCCCTAACCTGTACCCTAACCTTAATCCCTAACCTGTACCCTAACCTTAATCCCTAACCTGTACCCTAATCTGTACCCTAACCTTAATCCCTAACCTTAATCCCTAACCTTAATCCTAACCTTAATCCCTAACCTTAATCCCTAACCTGTACCCTAACCTTAATCCCTAACCTGTACCCTAACCTTAATCCCTAACCTGTACCCTAAGCTTAATCCCTAACCTGTACCCTAACCTTAATCCCTAACCTGTACCCTAACCTTAATCCCTAACCTGTACCCTAACCTTAATCCCTAACCTGTACCCTAACCTTAATCCCTAACCTGTACCCTAACCTTAATCCCTAACCTGTACCCTAACCTTAATCCCTAACCTGTACCCTAACCTTAATCCCTAACCTGTACCCTAACCTTAATCCCTAACCTGTACCCTAACCTTAATCCCTAACCTGTACCCTAACCTTAATCCCTAACCTGTACCCTAACCTTAATCCCTAACCTTAATCCCTAACCTTAATCCCTAACCTTAATCCCTAACCTTAATCCCTAACCTGTACCCTAACCTGTACCCTAACCTTAATCCCTAACCTGTACCCTAACCTTAATCCCTAACCTTAATCCCTAACCTTAATCCCTAACCTTAATCCCTAACCTTAATCCCTAACCTTAATCCCTAACCTGTACCCTAACCTGTACCCTAACCTGTACCCTAACCTTAATCCCTAACCTGTACCCTAACCTTAATCCCTAACCTGTACCCTAACCTTAATCCCTAACCTGTACCCTAATCTGTACCCTAACCTTAATCCCTAACCTGTACCCTAACCTTAATCCCTAACCTGTACCCTAACCTTAATCCCTAACCTGTACCCTAACCTTAATCCCTAACCTGTACCCTAACCTTAACTCAAAACCCTAGCTCCTAACCCTCAACCTAACTCTAATTCTACCCTAAACCCCACTAGAAATGGCATTTGACCTTGTGGGGACTAACAAAATGTCCCCAGTTGGTCAAATATTTGTTAGTATAATATTTTTGTGGGGTCTTCTGATTAGTTACACACACACACACACACACGCACACACGCGCTAGGTCTCAGTGTGTGTGGTTTTGTCCAACAGGAAGATCTGTCTGCTGTGTAACCGGACAACAGCCTCGACAGACATTGAGGTAATATTTAATTTACTCTGATGTCGAGGTTTTACAACTCTGGGCTTTTTATTCATGAGGTCATTAACCCTTACGTGTCTGTGTCGTCTCGGTGTGTGTGTCGTCTCGGTGTGTGTGTCGTCTCTGTGTGTGTGTGTGTGTCGTCTCGGTGTGTGTGTGTGTGTGTCGTCTCGGTGTGTGTGTGTGTGTGTGTCGTCTCGGTGTGTGTGTGTGTGTCGTCTCGGTGTGTGTGTGTGTGTCGTCTCGGTGTGTGTGTGTTTCGTCTCGGTGTGTGTGTGTCGTCTCGGCGTGTGTGTGTCCAGATGGCTCTACAGGTGCTGGATGCGGTGGTGTGTTATAACTGCCTCCCCTCTGACTCCCTCACCGTCTTCATCATCACTCTCTGTCGCACCGTCAACGTCAAGGAGTTCTGTGAGTCCTGCTGGAAGGTGAGGGAGTGTTGGGGGAGGGAGTGTTGGGGGAGGGAGTGTTGGGGGAGGGAGTGTTGGGGGAGGGAGCGTTGGGGGAGGGAGCGTTGGGGGAGGGAGCGTTGGGGGAGGGAGCGTTGGGGGAGGGAGCGTTGGTGAGTGAGTGTCTGATGATCTACTTGTCATGTTAATTAATCTGACTAAACAATAATAATAATAATAGTAATAATAGTAATGATTAATATTCTAACATCTAACTGTTAGAAATGATCAACAGTTTATACACAATTTGGCAGATGATAATACTGCTCCTCCTCTCATCTCTCCTCCTCCTCTCTCATCTCCCCTCTCCTCCTCTCTCATCTCCCCTCTCCTACTCTCTCATCTCCCCTCTCCTACGCTCTCATCTCCCCTCTACTCTCCTACTCTCTCATCTCCCCTCTCCTACGCTCTCATCTCCCCTCTACTCTCCTACTCTCTCATCTCGCCTCTCCTCCTCCCCTCTCCTACTCTCCCCCCTCCCCTCTCCTACTCTCCTCCTCTCCCCTCTCCTCCCCTCTCCTCCATCTCTCCAGTTGATGAGGAAGGTGTTGGGGACTCATCTGGGCCATAGTGCCATATACACCATGTGCCGTATCATGGAGGAGAGGTAACAACCCTGTGTGTGTGTGTGTGTGTGTGTGTGTGTGTGTGTGCCTGTGCCTGCGTGTGTCTAACCTCTCCTCTCTGTGTGTCTAACCTCTCCTCTCTGTGTGTCTAACCTGTCCTCTCTGTGTGTGTGTGCCTGCGTGTGTGTGCCTGCGTGTGTTTAGTTTAACCTGTCCTCTCTGTGTGTTTAACATGTCCTGTCTGTGTGTTTAACCTGTCCTCTCTGTGTGTGTGTGTGTGTGTGTGTGTGTGTGTGTCTAACCTGTCCTCTCTGTGTGTGTCTAACCTGTCCTCTGTGTGTGTCTAACCTGTCCTCTGTGTGTGTCTAACCTGTCCTCTCTGTGTGTCTAACCTGTCCTGTGTGTGTGTGTGTGTGTGTGTGTGTCTAACCTGTCCTCTCTGTGTGTGTGTGTGTGTCTAACCTGTCCTCTCTGTGTGTGTGTATGTGTCTAACCTGTCCTCTCTATGTGTGTGTGTGTCTAACCTGTCCTCTCTGTGTGTGTGTGTGTGTCTAACCTGTCCTCTCTGTGTGTGTCTAACCTGTCCTCTGTGTGTCTAACCTGTCCTCTCTGTGTGTGTGTGTCTAACCTGTCCTCTGTGTGTGTGTGTGTGTCTAACCTGTCCTCTCTCTGTGTGTCTAACCTGTCCTCTCTGTGTGTGTGTGTCTAACCTGTCCTCTCTGTGTGTGTGTCTAACCTGTCCTCTCTCTGTGTGTCTAACCTGTCCTCTCTGTGTGTCTAACCTGTCCTCTCTCTGTGTGTCTAACCTGTCCTCTCTCTGTGTGTCTAACCTGTCCTCTCTCTGTGTGTCTAACCTGTCCTCTCTCTGTGTGTCTAACCTGTCCTCTCTCTGTGTGTCTAACCTGTCCTCTCTCTGTGTGTCTAACCTGTCCTCTCTCTGTGTGTCTAACCTGTCCTCTCTCTGTGTGTTTAACCTGTCCTCTCTCTGTGTGTGTGTTTAACCTGTCCTCTCTCTGTGTGTGTGTCTAACCTGTCCTCTCTCTGTGTGTATGTCTAACCTGTCCTCTCTCTGTGTATGTCTAACCTGTCCTCTCTCTGTGTGTGTGTCTAACCTGTCCTCTCTCTGTGTGTGTGTCTAACCTGTCCTCTCTCTGTGTGTGTGTCTAACCTGTCCTCTCTCTGTGTGTGTGTCTAACCTGTCCTCTCTCTGTGTGTGTGTGTCTAACCTGTCCTCTCTCTGTGTGTGTGTGTCTAACCTGTCCTCTGTGTGTGTGTGTGTGTCTAACCTGTCCTCTCTCTGTGTGTGTGTCTAACCTGTCCTCTCTCTGTGTGTGTGTGTGTCTAACCTGTCCTCTCTGTGTGTGTGTGTGTCTAACCTGTCCTCTCTCTGTGTGTGTCTAACCTGTCCTCTCTCTGTGTGTGTCTAACCTGTCCTCTCTCTGTGTGTGTCTAACCTGTCCTCTCTGTGTGTGTGTGTGTCTAACCTGTCCTCTGTGTGTGTGTGTGTCTAACCTGTCCTCTCTGTGTGTGTGTCTAACCTGTCCTCTCCGTGTGTGTGTGTGTGTGTGTGTCTAACCTGTCCTCTCTCTGTGTGTGTGTGTGTCTAACCTGTTCTCTCTCTGTGTGTGTCTAACCTGTCCTCTCTCTGTGTGTGTCTAACCTGTCCTCTCTCTGTGTGTGTCTAACCTGTCCTCTCTGTGTGTGTCTAACCTGTCCTCTCTCTGTGTGTGTGTGTCTAACCTGTCCTCTCTCTGTGTGTGTGTGTCTAACCTGTCCTCTGTGTGTGTGTGTGTGTGTGTGTGTGTGTGTGTGTGTGTGTCTAACCTGTCCTCTGTGTGTGTGTGTGTGTGTGTGTCTAACCTGTCCTCTATGTGTGTGTGTGTAACCTGTCCTCTCTGTGTGTGTCTAACCTGTCCTCTCTCTGTGTGTGTCTAACCTGTCCTCTCTCTGTGTGTGTGTGTCTAACCTGTCCTCTCTCTGTGTGTGTGTGTCTAACCTGTCCTCTGTGTGTGTGTGTGTGTGTGTGTGTGTGTGTGTGTGTGTGTGTGTGTGTGTGTGTCTAACCTGTCCTCTATGTGTGTGTGTCTAACCTGTCCTCTATGTGTGTGTGTGTAACCTGTCCTCTCTGTGTGTGTCTAACCTGTCCTCTCTGTGTGTGTCTAACCTGTCCTCTCTGTGTGTGTGTCTAACCTGTCCTCTCTGTGTGTGTATGTCTAACCTGTCCTCTGTGTGTGTGTGTGTGTGTGTGTGTGTCTAACCTGTCCTCTGTGTGTGTGTGTGTCTAACCTGTCCTCTGTGTGTGTGTGTGTGTGTGTCTAACCTGTCCTCTCTGTGTGTGTGTGTGTGTGTGTGTCTAACCTGTCCTCTCTCTGTGTGTGTGTCTAACCTGTCCTCTCTCTGTGTGTGTGTCTAACCTGACCTCTCTTTGTGTGTCTAACCTGTCCTCTCTCTCTGTGTGTGTGTCTAACCTGTCCTCTCTCTCTCTGTCAGGGCGTATATGGAGGATTCTCCGTTGCTGAGAGGAGCAGTGTTCTTCGTAGGGATGGCTCTATGGGGGGCGCACCGTCTCCCAGCCTTAAAGAACACCCCTACCCTGGTCCTCCCATCATTCTATAAGGTAGGATCCAGAGAGGGAGGGAGGAGGTAGAGAGGGAGGGGGGGAGAGATGGAGGAAAGATTCAGCATTTTAAAGGTGCATTAGAGGAGTTTTGACTTTGACCTCTGACCAACCCCTGACCTTTAACCCCCAGGCGATGTGGTGTGCCAACGAGATGGTGTCGTATGAGATCGTTCTGTCCATCACCAGACTGATAAAGAAGTATGGCAAGGAACTCCAGGTGGTCACATGGGACATACTGCTGGGGATCATAGAGAGGTTACTACAGCAGATTCAGGTACACACACACACACAGAGACACACACACACACACACACACACACACAGAGACACACACACACACACACAGAGACACACACACACACACACACACACAGACAGAGACACACACACACAGACACACACACACACACACACGCACAGAGACACACATACAGACAGACCGAGAAAATGAATGTAGTTCTCTCTCCAGTCGATAGGCAGTGCAGAGCTGAAGTCCATAGTGTTTGAGTTGCTGACTACAGTGGAGGAGCTCTATGAGCAGAACGGCTTCCATGGATCATCTGACAAGTTCTTCAGTCTGGTGGAGAAGTGTGCTGACAAAAGACCTGTAAGTCACTCCTCCTCTTCCTCCTCTTTTCCTCTTCTTCTTCCTCTTCTCCTTTCCTCCTCTTCCTCCTCTTCTCCTTTCCTCTTCCTCCTCTTCTCCTTTCCCCCTGTCATCGGCCCTCCTCTTCCTCCTCTTCTCCTTTCCTCCTCTTCCTCCTCTTCTCCTTTCCCCCTGTCATCGGCCCTCCTCTTCCTCCTCTTCTCCTTTCCTCCTCTTCCTCCTCTTCTCCTTTCCCCCTGTCATCGGCCCTCCTCTTCCTCCTCTTCTCCTTTCCTCTTCTTATCAGCCCTTCTCTCTCTCTTTTTTCCCTGAGTCTGACAGTCTTTGTGTGATATCTGTTATTTGCCTTCACTTTGTCTTCCATTGTTCTTGTAAGGAGTTGTTGTTGTGATGTCATCAGGATGCGTCGGTGCTGACTCTGATATCGTACCGGGCCCAGTCCATCCAGCCAGCTAAAGACGGGTGGATCCAGAGCCTACACCGCCTTATGGAGAAGTTCTTCAGGTAACTGTATAGTGCTGTGTGGTCGCCACGGATACCAAAACAGGCAGTCGCCATGGAAACAAAAACCAAACTAAAAGTTGTTATAGGTGCCCGTTGAGTGATTGTCATTCCTGTCTTATGTTGAACATTATTTAGGGAAAGAAAGTTTGTGTTAAACTGCTTCTCTGGGTCTCTCTCTCTGGGTCTCTTTCCTCTCTCTGGGTATCTCTCTTTCCTCTCTCTGGGTATCTCTCTCTCCTCTCTCTGGGTCTCTCTCTCTCCTCTCTCTGGGTCTCTCTCTCTCCTCTCTCTGGGTCTCTCTTTTTCTGTGTCTCTCTCTCTCTCCTCTCTCTGGGTCTCTCTCTCTCCTCTCTCTGGGTCTCTCTCTCTCCTCTCTCTGGGTCTCTCTTTTTCTGTGTCTCTCTCTCTCTCCTCTCTCTGGGTCTCTCTCTCTCCTCTCTCTGGGTCTCTCTCTCTCCTCTCTCTGGGTCTCTCTTTTTCTGTGTCTCTCTCTCTCTCCTCTCTCTGGGTCTCTCTCTCTCCTCTCTCTGGGTCTCTCTCTCTCCTCTCTCTGGCTCTCTCTCTCTCCTCTCTCTGGGTCTCTCTCTCTTTCTGTGTCTCTCTCTCTTTCCCCCCCAGGAATGAGAGTCGTAGTGTGATCAGGATCAAAGTGCTTCACATCCTCTCCTTTGTCCTCAGCACCAACCGCCAGCTCTACGAGGTACTCACCCACTCACTCACTATCAAACTACTCTCCTTCACTCCCTCTCCCGTTCTCTCCATCTCTCCCTGCGTGTTCATTCTGTCTTCTCCTTCCCAGGAGGAGCTGATCGAGGTGGTGGTGGTTCCTCAGCTCAGTGGGATAGCAGAGGACAGAGACCTGGCTGTGAGGAGACAGGCTACCCAGCTACTGGTGGACCTGGCTGAGAGCTGTAGTACACACCACTTCACCAGCCTCCTGGACATCATTCAGAGGGTAGGAGACACACACCACTTCACCAGCCTCCTGGACATTTCAGAGGGTAGGAGACACACACACCACTTCACCAGCCTCCTGAAGGGTAGGAGACACACACCACTTCACCAGCCTCCTGGAGGGTAGGAAACACACACCACTTCACCAGCCTCCTGGAGGGTAGGAAACACACACCACTTCACCAGCCTCCGTGGACATCATTCAGAGGGTAGGAGACACACACCACTTCACCAGCCTCCTGGAGGGTAGGAGACATACACACACACCACTTCACCAGCCTCCTGGAGGGTAGGAGACACACACCACTTCACCAGCCTCCTGGAGGGTAGGAGACACACACACACCACTTCACCAGCCTCCTTGAGGGTAGGAGACACACACACACCACTTCACCAGCCTCCTGGAGGGTAGGAGACACACACACACCACTTCACCAGCCTCCTGTAGGGTAGGAGACACACACACACACCACTTCACCAGCCTCCTGGAGGGTAGGAGACACACACACACCACTTCACCAGCCTCCTGGAGGGTAGGAGACACACACACACACACACCACTTCACCAGCCTCCTGGAGGGTAGGAGACACACACACCACTTCACCAGCCTCCTGGAGGGTAGGAGACACACACACACACACCACTTCACCAGCCTCCTGGAGGGTAGGAGACACGCACACCGCTTCACCAGCCTCCTGGAGGGTAGGAGACACGCACACCGCTTCACCAGCCTCCTGGAGGTTAGGAGACACGCACACCGCTTCACCAGCCTCCTGGAGGTTAGGAGACACGCACACCGCTTCACCAGCCTCCTGGAGGGTAGGAGACACGCACACCGCTTCACCAGCCTCCTGGAGGGTAGGAGACACGCACACCGCTTCACCAGCCTCCTGGAGGGTAGGAGACACGCACACCGCTTCACCAGCCTCCTGGAGGGTAAGAGACACGCACACCGCTTCACCAGCCTCCTGGAGGGTAGGGGACACGCCCACCGGAGCAGGAGAAATGTAACCGTTGGAGGCTGAGGGATGAAGCAGGAGAAATGTAACCGTTGGAGACTGAGGAACGAGACTGAGGGACGAGGCTGAGGGACGGAGCAGGAGAAATGTAACCTCTCAGATTCATAGACAGAGCTGTGGATGCAAGGATCAACCATCCATAAAGACAAATAACTCAGAATATCAGAGCGAGCATGTGGAAGTTATATTCTTCAGGATTCAGCGGGTTCGTATCAATCATTTGAGTCCTCTGAAGGATGTAGCAACTACAGATTGTCCCTTTTAAAGGTGTGAAAGGTGTTTGTTTGTGAGAGGTTGTTCTCTCTCTTGCTCGGATCCCTGTTTCTACAACTGCATTGTTTGCTGTTTGGGGTTTTAGGCTTCTGTAGAATGGAAAAAGGTCTTCATAAATATGGCAAATCCAATGTTATTGGTCACATACACATGGTTAGCAGATGTTAATGGTCACATGGTTAGCAGATGTTAATGGTCACATACACATGGTTAGCAGATGTTATTGGTCACATACACATGGTTAGCAGATGTTATTGGTCATATACACATGGTTAGCAGATGTTATTGGTCACATACACATGGTTAGCAGATGTTAATGGTCACATACACATGGTTAGCAGATGTTATTGGTCACATACACATGGTTAGCAGATGTTATTGGTCACATGGTTAGCATATGTTATTGGTCACATACACATGGTTAGCAGATGTTAATGGTCACATACACATGGTTAGCAGATGTTATTGGTCACATACACATGGTTAGCAGATGTTATTGGTCACATACACATGGTTAGCAGATGTTAATGGTCACATACACATGGTTAGCAGATGTTATTGGTCACATACACATGGTTAGCAGATGTTATTGTTCACATACACATGGTTAGCAGATGTTATTGTTCACATACACATGGTTAGCAGATGTTATTGTTCACATACACATGGTTAGCAGATGTTATTGGTCACATACACATGGTTAGCAGATGTTATTGGTCACATACACATGGTTAGCAGATGTTATTGGTCACATACACATGGTTAGCAGATGTTATTGGTCACATACACATGGTTAGCAGATGTTATTGGTCACATACACATGGTTAGCAGATGTTATTGGTCACATACACATGGTTAGCAGATGTTATTGGTCACATACACATGGTTAGCAGGTGTTATTGGTCACATACACATGGTTAGCAGATGTTATTGGTCACATACAC